>NC_143021.1:63572938-63827938 GCF_055824585.1 Amblyomma mixtum | reverse complement strand
TGAGCTTCATCTCGTTGCCAAGGCTGACCGGGTCGGAACAGATGTTTTTAGCACGGTTGACAAGTGACGCAACCACTGAACGCTTGTTAGCCGTAGGATGAGCGGAATCAAAATCCAGGTATCTCCCCGTGTGCGTTGCTTTTCGCAAGACGCTGAAGGCTAACCGATGCGCATCACGTTTGACGAGCACATCCAAGAACGGGATCATGCCGTTCGCTTCCTCTTCTAAAGTGAAATTTATGGATGGCTCTACGGCATTCAGGTGTTCAAGGAAGCTGTGAATATGCTGCTTGTTTAAAATGCTCAAGCAGTCATTAACATACCTCAGAAACACCTTTGGACGATGTGTGAACGAGTTCAGGGCTTTCTGTTCAATAGACTCCATTGTCAGGTTGGCAGCCGTGACTGAAATTGACGCTCCCATTGCGGTTCCGAAGATCTGCTTGTACACTGTGCCGTTGTAAGTAAAATACGTATTGGCTAAGCAGAAATGAAGCAATTCGCTGATCTCGCTTACGTTCAACGGCGTGCGATCGGGAAATGAGGGGTCGCTTTTTAGGACGTCCTTGCAGGTTTCCACAGCAAGATCGACCGGGACCGGGACACGGAAAGAAACCTATCTGCAAGACTGCGTCTAGAATCCCTAATCATCCAGACAACGGCCAACACGCTAAACAAGAATCAGGGCACGCTACATCATATTTACGTGAAAAGATTGCAGAAGATTCTGAAGCGTATAAGTCTAGCCCGGTTATAACGAAGTCAGCGGGAATCGGAAATCACTTCGCTATATCCGCTATTTCGTTATATGTGGACTACGAAAAAAAAATGCAAACATCGGCATACCGATTTATTGCCGCTGAAAGAAGTCGTCCAGCGTCCCCTGAACACGTTTCGCGAGTGCGGACTTCAGGATTGCGGCTTCCATACCATCCAACTGCGAACCAAAGATCTGGTCGAACTCCGCGATAACGCGATAACGATAAAAATGAGCCACGCTTCCAACATGCACAATGCTGCCGCACTTTCTCCCTGCCTTGCGCACCGCGGCACCGACATAAAACAAAGCGCGCGCTGCCACACCTCCTGCAGACTGCAGTCCAGCCGTGGCGCCGACTGCCTGGGAGAAATAGAGAACCGAGATTGGCGAAGACGGCCGCTCTCTGCGATGTCATCGAAAAAAAAAATCGTCTCTGTTCTTTTTTTCATTTTCCCCCTGCGCAGCGTGCTCTACCGCTCTACGCCGTGACGCCGTTCAAGGACGGCGCAACACGAGACCGGCGTGCCATGCGATGCAGTAAAGCAACCTTTCGCTCCGCAGGAGAGCAGACGACGCCACGAAAGGACGCCGTCAGCCGAATTTTTCTCTTACTTTCGCGGAAAAAATCGCCTCAAGGACGCAAAAATCTGTTGATTGGCAGGTTATTTTTCGGTTGGTATTAAATCTCTTCGTTATATCCGCTGACGCGCTCTTATTTACTTCGTTAAAACCGGACCCAAAATGTATTGAATATGTAAAAATGGGAATGGGAAATTGAAATCCCTTCGTTATAACCGCTATTTCGCTATAAGTGGCTTCGTTATAAACGGGCTAGACTGTATAACCATCCCTTCTTCTGTGACAGCCTTATTGTGAACAAGGGCCCAGTATGGGACCCGAAACGTCATTTTTCATCTTCCGACTTGGTCAGTGACCAAATTTTCATTTGTGAATAAATCGAACTAGAAAACTAACCAGTAAGTAGGCGGCCATGAGGGCGGAGAAAGAAAGAGCATTAAACGACAGATTAAAAACGCGGAAGTTAAAAATTGGATTAATTCAATGGAAAAGAGGCATAGTGTAGAACTATATCGATACTGGAAAAGGCAGGTCAGGAAAGAAGTTTTATATGATAATTCAAGAGGCAGTGCCCTACTCTTTGAAGCTAGGTCAGGGTGTCTTAGAACGTGCAGCTACAAAAAAAAAATCCAACGAAGATGATGACAGATGTGCAGTGTGTGGTAGACCTGTGGAAACAATTGAACATCTCGTACTCAAATGTGATGGTATCCATCCGGATGTCGATGCAGGCACAGTCACTCTTCTTGAGGCCCTAGGGTTTAAAGATAACAATGGTAATGTAAATAAATCTGCAGTGGAAGTTAGCAAAAAGCGATTGGAGGATTGGTGGGTCAAAAGCAGAGATCTGACATAAAGTTAGAAGTGTAGGAAACCGTAGTGAAAGAAGATGGCGAATCTTAATGAGAATTCACAACACAGTTGAACAAAAATAATAAAGAAAAGCTGAGCATGGTGGCAATTGCCACCACCCCGTTTCAAAGGGGGCGCTCCTATCCAACCATCCATACATCGACTATGTTTTATCAAGCGGCCACCTGTGCATAGAAAGCGACGTTTTTCGATGTGTCGTTGCGTCCCTACCTTGTTGCGGCGTTTTATCAGGTGCAGTGCAGACGTGTGTGAATGCCTGTGTCGTTGTGAAACGAGCGCGTGTTGGAGTGATGTCTTCACCTTGTTGAGTGACCCGCGTTCGCTCGGGCTGCATGCGCAGCGGCGAAAACGTGTCAACTTTGTCTTTTCCCGTCTGACGCCAAACAGCAAGATGCTGCATCCTCCGAAAACTAGTCGCTTTGATTCGCCTTACTTGCACATTTGTGAGAAACATTTCGATACCAGTGACATTGTTCCGTACGATGCATTCGTTGTGAACGAGGGCGCTGTTTCACTGCGACGTGAGCTGTCCAATCTAACGCTGTTCCTGGGTCATTCGAAGTTCTTCGCCGTTGCTTAACAAAGGACAAGCCACATTTTAGGCTATCAGCAAAGCGACGCCGCACTGCATCGGATGCCTGCACAGCATCGGACGCTCCGGATATGTCCTGCCCGAACTACCCGGCCATCGACGGCGCTACGCCCTTACAAAAAAAGTTTTAGACAGTCTAAGAGTGCCTATAGACTTCCGTCAATAAAGTCTATAAACTGTCTATAGACAAATCCTAGAGAACACTCTATAGGCAATACTAATCCCATAGACAGTCTATAGACAATCTATAGATTTATGGCCATACACTTTTAGTAGACTTTTGTCTATAGGTAGTCTACAGGCTATGAATAGACAAAAAGCAATATCTATAGGAAGTCAATAGAATCAATAAAAAGTCTATAGACTGTCTATAGACGATTTTTATAAGGGCGGACGCAGCTAATGACGGTTGACCTCAATGTCGACACTGATCGCACGCTAGTGTTAACATGTCAGACCTTTAAACACTAAAAAAAGGCACCGGCTGGAATGACATCTTTCCGGATATTAATTTCATTTTTAATGCGGAAAGTTTGGACAAAGCCTGTCAAATAGCCAAACCGACCCGAAATCCCGAGCAGCACAAACTAAAATTGCAGCTTCGCAAGAGGAAGTACCAGCTCCACGATTGTTAGCACAAGTTTGCTAAAGTGACAGCACATGCAAACAACTTCCAAATTCACTTCGAACAAGCTCCTATAACTCGTGTCAGCTCTACAATGTTCCTTGGAGTCATTTTTGAAGAACATTTACTCTGGACAGATCATGTAAACTATGTTTGCACTAAAATGGCTCGCTCTGTTGGTATCCTAAATAAATTTCGCACAATACTGCCTCGAAAATTCAAACTACAAATTTATTTCTCATTTCATTTCATTTCATTTCATTTATTGGTTTTGTTTGGCCAGTACAGAGACTGCAAACAAGGGAGAGCAAGCTAAAGGCGCCTAGTAGCGCCTGACTGAGGCCTGCCCTCCCCATGTAAAAAAACAAAAACAAAGTGGCACTTGGCAATGGTACAAAGTTTTCATAAGTAACAGAAACTAGAAAAGCAGCGGATATACTGACAACGAAACAGAGATCAGGCATGCAGAGAGCTAAGCACAACAGAACTAAGATCAAAACATAACAAAGACAATAACTGATTAGGTAAAAACACACCACAACTAGCTATAACAAAAATATTCATGAACAGTTTTCCTAAATCTGACCTCGGACATATTTAGTAGTGACAATTCTGTTAAATATGCATAGGTGTTTAATGTATGAGGAATTATGTGAGTTAGTTTTTGGAACCCATAGTTTGTACGGGACTTTGATGCATGGTATTGAGGGTGCCTAAGACTGTATGCTGTTTGGGCAATTAAATATGTGCTCTCGAAAGTCTGCCAGTTTCCTTTCATAAGGCTTCTGATATAAACAGCAAGCTTCTTGTGGTAAGCGGCCGTGATGGTTAGCAGTCTATGGTTGAGGAAGGAAGGACCCGTGCTCTCACTGTAATGTAAATTATCAATCGCTCGTACAGCTCTTTTTTGTAAAGTAAGTACTTTCACAAGATTGGGTGAGGTAGTCGTTCCCCAGATCAACAAACAATATTGTACATGTGAAAAGACTAGAGAGAAATAAATTTGTAGTTTGAATTTCCGAGGCAGTATTGTGCGAAATTTATTTAGGATACCAACAGAGCGAGCCATTTTAGTGCAAACGTAGTTTACATGATCTGTCCAGAGTAAATGTTCTTCAAAAATGACTCCAAGGAACATTGTAGAGCTGACACGAGTTATAGGAGCTTGTTCGAAGTGGATTTGGAAGTTGTTCGGAACTTCCTTATTTTTGGCTCTAAACAGTATGTACTTTGTTTTCCTGACATTAAGTTCTAACCTATTTGATTTTAACCAAACAGACAATTGGGATAACCAACTATTGGAGGCTGCTTGCAAAATATTACTATCTTGCCTTGAAAAAAATACGTTAGTATCGTCTGCATAGATTATAATGTTGTCTGCTGGACGAAGGTTGACGATATCATTAATATATAATAAGAACAACGTTGGTCCTAGAACGGAGCCCTGTGGCACACCAGGCACAATCTGACCGATCCCAGATGAAATACCGTTAATGATAGTTGTTTGAGATCGGTTGTCAAGGTAGCTAGCAAATAAGGTTAAAGGAACGCCGCGTATTCCATAACACTGCATTTTTTCAAGCAATATCTTATGGTTAACGGAGTCAAACGCTTTCCTCATATCAAGGAATATGCCAACTGTTAGCAGTTTATTTTCTATGTTTTCAATTAGCTTTTCTTTGATTTCCAGTAAGGCGGCCTCAGTTGTTTTGTTTTTTTGAAATCCGTACTGTTGCTTGGAGATGACATGGTTTTTCTCGAGATATTGAGAAAGACGTGTGTTGATTGCAAGTTCTGCAATCTTAGAAAAAACTGAAAGAACGGAGATCGGCCGATAATTATTTAAATCATTAATGTCACCCCCTTTTTGAATGGCAGTGACACGAGCTATTTTCAACTGATGTGGAAATGTGCCTGTCGTGAACATTAGGTTAACTATATGTGCTAATGGTATCGCAATGACATCTGCTACTTTCTTGATCGGGACTGGAGCTATGCCATCGACACCTGGAGCACTATTACTGCGTAAGGAGTGAATAATGGTAATTATTTCTGAGTCAGTGCATGGTAATAAAAACATGGAATTACTTTGTTTACTGGTTATATAGACTGAGGCATCTTGATGTGGACCATCAGTTGATTTTGGCGGAAAAACAGATAAGAAATGCCCATTAAATTCATTCGCTAGGTCAGCGCCATCATAGTTCGCGCCATGAATGTGGAGTGAGACGGGTGCGTTGGTTCTGTTTTTACCTAGAAGATCGTTAAGTGTATTCCATGTTCCCTTCGAGCCATCAGACATGGAGAACTTTCTCGCGTAATAATCACTTCTTGCTTTTTTAATGTCAGCGCCTAACTTATTGCGGAACGTTTTGAATTGACGGAGAATGTCAGTGTCTTTTGTTCTCACAAAACGCGAAAAAAGTCTGTTCTTTTCCTGTATGCGGTCATACAGTTGTTTTGAAATCCACGGCTTTCTTGATTTTCTATGAGTTCTGCGCATTGCTTGCGGAAATGCAGTATTGTAGTGTTCTTGAATAGTAGATATAAAATTTGTGTACGATTGGCATGCATCCTCCTGTCTTAAAATATTACTCCAATCTGTGCTAGCACAAAGACGTCGAAACTCTGATAAGCTGTTTTCATCAATTCTCCTAAATGTGGAAGATTCCGGTTTACTCCTGTGTTGTTTTGGTTGACTCGGAACTATACAGAATATAGGCATGTGGTCACTAATGCTTAATGTCAAAACGCCAGCCGGGACATCACTAGTGCAAATATTCGTAAAGCACACATCAATAAGCGTTTCAGAGCTGTCAGTAACTCTTGTTGGTGAGGAAATTAAGTTCACAAATCCATAGCTGTTGTACAAATCTAGCAAATTTCTCGTAACGGACGTTTGACCCAGAATATCAACATTTATATCACCAAGAAAAACCACTTCATAATTATTAAGAGACACATATTCCAAAGTTTTTTCAACAAAGTTACAAAACGCAGATACCGAACCTGAAGGCGGTCTGTATATACCTATAACAACCATTTTTCCGCAGCACAAAGACAAAGCTTCTACATCTTCATTCATTTCACAGCATTCAGGAAAACAGTGATAGCCGATTTCATTCCTCAAATAAATTGATAAGCCCCCTCCTCTTTTCTGTTGTCGCGCCAAAGATACGCATTTATAATTATCAATGTTAGGAGCATCATTATCATTGCTAAACCAGGTTTCAGAAAATACTAATACATCCCACTTTAACCTCAAAGTTGACAGCAACACAACCATTTCATCTATTTTGTTTTGCAGGCTTCGTGCATTTAAATGAAAAAAACTGAGAGAATTGTTGAGAGACTTTCCAGAATTCAGAATGTACTTATTGAAAAAATCAATATCAAAATAGGTCATGATAGGCTTCTTTTTTTCCCACAGATCAGCGCGCATGAAAACCTAAGGCTACCCAATGTTTGCCAAGTCGTCTTCGCAAGCAATGCAGATTGCATTCTCTCCGGTTCTCCAGTCTTTTCGCATGTACAATATTGTTTGTTGATCAGGGGCACGACTACCTCAACCAATCTTGTGAAAGTACTTACTTTACAAAAAAGAGCTGTACGAGCGATTGATAATTTACATTACAGTGAGAGCACGGGTCCTTCCTTCCTCAACCATAGACTGCTAACCATCACGGCCGCTTACCACAAGAAGCTTGCTGTTTATATCAGAAACCTTATGAAAGGAAACTGGCAGACTTTCGAGAGCACATATTTAATTGCACAAACAGCATACAGTCTTAGGCACCCTCAATACCATGCATCAAAATCCCGTACAAACTATGGGTTCCAAAAACTAACTCACATAATTCCTCATACATTAAACACCTATCCATATTTAACAGAATTGTCACTACAAAATATGTCCGAGGTCAGATTTAGGAAAACTGTTCATGAATATTTTTGTTATAGCTAGTTGTGGTGTGTTTTTACCTGATCAGTTTTTGTGGTTGTTATGTTTTGATCTTAGTTTTGTTGTGCTTAGCTCTATGCATGCCTGATCTCTGTTTCGTTGTCAATATATCCGCTGCTTTTCTAGTTTCTGTTACTTATGGAAACTTTGTACCATTGTCAAGTGCCACTTTGTTTTGTGTTTTTTTTACATGGGGAGGGCAGGCCTCAGTCAGGCGCTACTAGGCGCCTTTAGCTTGCTCTCCCTTGTTTGCAGTCTCTGTACTGGCCAAACAAAACCAATAAATGAAATGAAATGAAACTGAGCAACTACGCGGGCGAAATACCCAGCCAGAGCTGGTAAAAATTGGAGCTAATAGCAGCTCTTATGTTGACACTCAATTGTCCGTTTTCTTTCTTTAGTATATGTGAATGAAAGGTTCATTCTGTTGAGGCATTCTCTTTCTCATTTTGCGCATGTATACCGCTGAGGACGTGACGGGTAAGTTGTGAAAGTAATTGAATTTACTATGTTAAAGTAGACCTCGGTACAGTGCTGTACTGCGCACCAAAGTTCTGCAATTCAGAAGAAGCATTATTCGATCGGGATCGGGGCACTTAGCGGCTCTGTCCCGTAGCATTGTCACTATAAGAATAGCGACACCGTGGTGGAAAAAACGGTGAACTATCCCGGCCGAAATGCGCCATTTATAAGCTCAAAAGATGACGAAATGAAAATACCCTCTGCTGCGCGACTTCCGCAAACTAAGTGGAATGCAATGTCCGCCCGAAAGAGGAACGTCGTGATGCCACGCATATAGCAACAGCCAGAACGACGTCTTGGCGCGGTCTTCCGCTGTAGTCGAAGATGCTTAGCCCTACCATGCTTTAAACCATTCAATAAAATCACACGCCAGCTAGTGCTCAGCGCATCGCTCTATAACGTAGCGTGTTCCTAAACCTGCAATCATGTCCACTGAAACCGGGTGAGCGACCCAAGCGGAGCATGAATTCAGTGAGTGCCGTGTGCTAACGCTGGCTCTGCCTTACCACGCACTGCGTTTTGTTCACGTGTATGTTGTACATTAATAACCGCACTGCACTTTTCGGCAGTGTTTTAATGTCAAATTAAGCATGGAAAGTCTCTACGCAGCAGCCAGAAGATCACGGATCCGGAGCCAGCCGTGACTCTGCCGGCAGCGCTCTTTATTTCATACAAGTGTCAAGCCTGCTAGCGTTACGGAACGGTAACGGACACAGGACGTCCGCTTCAATCACTCATGAACAAGCAAAGACCAAACAACAGCACGGGCGTTGAAAGAAGGTTTTCTAGTACAACCACACCATACGCCGCCGGGCCGGTCTATCGATTGCTGATCCACGATTGCCGGTGGCGCCTCTAGCGGCCGCTTTTGTCCGCAAACCAAACTACGGGGGGATTTTTATTACCATAAAGCTATTGAAGGACACTGTTATTGCTATCGGTCCGCTGCAATCCACTGCCGCAGTGTTACAACAGCATCCCTAGACGTGATCACATTAACTCATTCCCAGAAAATGAAAAGACCACAGGAATATTATTACTAGAATACTTCGCCCTAAGAGAACATTATCCAGGTTATACAGAATTTTCTACTCACGGCTAGAAACAAGAATCCATGTCTTATGCGCTGTAGCACAAATTACACTGGAAAAAAACAATGGCACTTGCTTGGGCGACACAACGGAAATGCGTAAGCGGTCGCCGTTACGAACTACGCTCATTGACCATATACCATTTCTTTTTAATTTCTTTTATTTTTCGTCCTTGGTGTTTCCGTTCTCGTCGTCTTCTTTTAGCGCCGCAACATCGGTCAGACTCTACATCTCCTGTCGCTGTGGTGCAGCAGTTAAAGGGCGACTGAAGAGTTTTTAGAATTCGGTGATTTTAGCCGAGCCGAATGCTTGAAACTTGCAGGTAACGCATGAGAAATCTTTTTACGCTAGGATTTCAAATGGTGATGTAATCGCCGACTAAAGGGGCATCGGTGTTCAGGCTTCTCTTCAGTGAACAGCGACAGGCAGAGGCTCCAGTGATGACGTCACGTACGGCGGCGCTAAGTTTCCAGCGAAGAAGCGGTTGTTTCAAGCATTAAAAAGAATGGCGTCGAAGGTGAAGCTCATGAAGCATTGTTTGGCGGCATTGGAAGACGCATGGCAGCATGTAGACGAAGGCAGTGGACATCTGAAATGTAGACAGTTATGACGTCACCACGAGTTTCCCCGCACTTCTCCAACGCAGTCAATACTGACAGACAATACTGATGTATTGTCTGCCATCGAACGCCTCACCGCACATCTAGACGACCGGCACGATAAGCTCTTGAAATCTATGGATGAGCTTAAAGTAAACCAGAAGCTACTCGACTCCAAGGTGTCTGGACGTCAAGATTAAAAACGCTAGAAGAAAAAGTAGTCAACCTTGAACATTTGCAAGACGAACCTCGCCTACAACAAATGGTTTCTACAGAAGTTCGCACCGAAACTGTCAATCTAGAATCACGACTAAATGAATACGAGGATCGCTCGCGGAGAGATAACTTAGTCTTTTATGGCATTTCCGATTGTGCTGATGAAACTTGGGCGCAATCGGAAGAAAAAATTCGGCAAGTTGTATCAGATAATCTCAAGTTCCAGTTACCAGAAGATGGAATTTCTCGCGCGCATCGGCTAGGCTCGGTCGCTTCGGACAAAAGTAGACCAATTATAGACCGTTTTCAGCATATAAAAGGAAAGATGCAATATTCGCCCAAAGATCTCAGCTGAAAGGGTCCGGAATCAGCATGAGCGAAGACTTTTGTAAGGCCACGCGAGCTAGTCGCAAAAAGCTGATTGATTTCGCGAAAAGTACTGGGCAGTATTATTCCATGAAATACAACAAAGTAGTCATCGGCAAGAAAAATGGCTGAGGCTTAACTGGTCAGTATTATTCCATGAAATACAACAAAGTAGTCATCGACAAGAAAAATGGCTGAGGCTTAACTTGGTTAAGCATGGAGAATGCGAAGCATCATCGTGTCGCTTAATTTGAGGTGCACAACCACAGCGACGGCGCGAGGTGGGCCCCGTTTCTCCACTGTCGTGACGTCATCGTGTCACGTGGTGTGACGTCATGTATCACGTGATTTGGAGGCGCACAACCACAGCGACGGTGCGAGGTGGGCCCCCGTTTCTCTACTGTCGTGACGTCATCGTGTCACGTGGTGTGACGTCATGTATCACGTGATTTGGAGGCGCATAACCACGGTGAAGGGCTGAAGTGGTAGCTAAAGTAGTATGCTTCGCATAAAAGTTACATCTACTGCCCCGTCACGGACAGCGTTTGCGAGGTACATGTTGATAGCGCACTCTCCACGGTCACGGCTAGCTCTGATAATCCCGGCGCAAGCGCCTCCCCGCTGTCACCATAACTAGATAATATCGAAAGTCGATCCGTTGCACGCAGCTTTTCTCTTCTTTTTTGCAACATAAGGAGCGTTAGCAATAAACGCGACGCCCTTTCCAGTCTGATCGACACATGCACAGCGGATGTGGTGATCCTGACAGAAACCTGGCTCTCTGCTAAAATCAATGATAAAGAAATTTTGAATTGCGCACGTAAATACAAATTCTACAGGTGTGACCGTGGAACTCGACCTGGAGGTGGCGTTTTGATAGCAGTCGCGGACGGCTTGGTTTCCTTTAATGTTCCTATTCTTTGTTCGCTTGAATTGGTTTGTGTGAACATCCGCCTCAACTACAAAGATATTATTTTTGTCGCGTGTTATCGTCCTCCCAATTCATGTAGTAGCTTTTCATGTGACTTGCATGATGTTCTAAGTAAATTGCACACCAGGTTCTTCTCATCACCCACTTTCGTTTTAGGCGACTTCAACTTTCCTAACATCACTTGGACCGTACCTTTGTCGTTAGCAAATGACAACTCCGCTGAATGCATTTCCTTTCTTGAAGTATGCTCCGACTTTAATTTGTGTCAGCTAGTTACTAGTCCAACACATATTACTCAGTCTAGCGCTAGTATCCTTGATCTAGTACTTACCACACATCCGGACCTCGTTCAGTCACTTTCTCAGCTGCCTGGCTTGAGTGATCATTCCATCATACATTTTAATATGCGGAATAATTCCCCTCGCAAGCAAGTAAGCACAAAATTTATTAGGGACTACGGAAGAGCGGACTATGCGTCTATTAACGCAGGACTGGCAGAATTTACAAGTGCTTACTTTTCTAGATTTTCTGACAGATCAGTAGAAGAAAACTGGCTTGCTTTAAAATCGAAAATACTGGAGCTTACTAACCGATTTATTCCCCTACGGGCCGCCGCGGTGGCTCAGTCGTTAAGGTGCTCGGCTGCTGACCCAAAAGACGCGGGTTCGATCCCGGCCGCGGCGGCTGGAATTTCTTTGGAGGAGAAATTTTAGAGGCCCGTGTACTGTGCGATGTCAGTGCACGTTAAAGAACCCCAGGTGGTCGAAATTTCCGGAGCCCTCCACTACGGCGTCTCTCATAGCCTTAGTCGCTTTGGGACGTTAAACCCCAATAAACAAACTAAACTATTCCCCTACGTAGAATAAAAAAACAGCGCCAATGCACCTTGGTTTGCAGAGTCACTGAAGTGATTACTGAACAAAAAAAGCGTGTCTTCCGGAAGGCCAAGTTATCCACGTGCGAAGAAAGATGGGAGGCTTATCATCGCGTGGCAGCAGCGTACACAAATGCGCTTTCAATCGCCAAACGCACATTTTTCGAACGCACAATGCTATCGATGCTTGCCTCAAATCCGCGCAAATTTTGGAATGTTGTCCGCGGTGATGACACTAAGCAGATTGAATTACTCGCTGCTGATCAATCTGTCGTTCCTCCAGAAAGCTGTTGTACTGTTTTGAATGAAGTGTTTTCAGCATCCTTTTTGAAAAACGTTCCCTCTACCCTTCCTATTGTGTCACAGATTGATCACCCATGTATGGATCCTGTCATTTTAGATTGGACCGGCATATGCAAATTAATATCTGGAATAAAGCTTTCTTCCTCACCAGGCATCGATGACATTAGTCCGAAATTCCTGAAAAACACTGAAGCCTATTCAGCAGTATTGTTAACAAAACTTTTTTCGCAGTCCTTGCAATGTGGTGAACTTCCGGAGGACTGTAAAGTGGGGAAGGTGGTTGCTTTGCACAAGTCAGGTGACGTTAATTCCCCTAACAATTACAGACCAATCTCACTAACAAGCTTTCCCTGCAAGCTACTGGAACATGTAATTTATAGCCATATAATAACTTTTCTTGAGAGCAACTCTTTTTTCTGTATTCATCAACACGGTTTTCGAAAGAACTATTCATGTGAAACTCAACTTTTAGCCTTTACAAACGACTTGTTTTCAGCTCTTGATTCTAACTTAGTTATTGACTGCATTTTCATTGATTTTGCCAAGGCTTTCGATACTGTTTGCCATAGTTTACTACTTCTGAAACTAAGCAGACTTAACATTGATCCGAACATCTTAAAATGGATTGAATGCTTCTTGTCTAACCGCACACAATTTGTAACTGCTAACGGCCGTATCTCTGATCCTTGCGGTGTAGCCTCTGGTGTTCCACAGGGATCAGTGCTGGGGCCGTTGCTCTTTCTAATTTATATTAACGACTTACCTAATAACATTTCTTCTTCCATAAAACTCTTTCCTGATGATTGTGTTATTTACCGTCAAATTAAATGCTCTGCTGACCGCCTTACCCTCCAGTCGGACCTTAATCAGATTTCCTCTTGGTGTAACACTTGGGTAATGAAGCTGAATGTAAGTAAATGCAAGTTTATGAGAATTTCCCGCCACTCACCTACTCATGTTTCCTGTGATTATTCACTGCGTGATACTCCTTTAACCCATATTTCCACCTTGGTGTGCATATTGCAGTAACGTTTCCTGGCAAGCTCACGTGGGCTATGTCACAAGTAACGCTAACCGTACTCTCGGTTACTTACGTCGCAACTTTTCTATGGCGCCCACTAACTTGAAGCTTATACTGTACAAAACACTAGTCAGGCCAAAACTTGAATATGCGTCGTCTGTATGGGACCCTCCTCTTAACTCACTAATTCTGAAAATCGAAGCCATTCAAAATCAGGCTGTCCGTTTCATTTCCTTTAACTATCATAGAACTGCAAGTGTAACTCAAATGAAAGCAAATTTAAACTTACCGGATCTTTCAATTCGTCGAAGAATTTCCCGTCTATGCCTATTCCACAAAATCTACCATTCAAACCATCATCTCAGAGATACGTTGCTTGTACCACCATCTTACATTTCATCCCGCAGCGACCACCAGTTCAAAGTTGGCGTACCCAGCAGTCGCACCAACTTACACTTCGGCTCTTTTATCCCCAAGACTGCTAAGGAATGGAACCACCTTCCCGCTTCCATCGCCTCCATTACAAACGCCGACTTGTTTAAAAACGCTGTAATTGATTTTACATTGCAGTGCTGCGTTACCTGTTGTGTTTTTTGTTCTGTATCACCCACTCCTCTCTGTAATGCTTCGGCCCTGAGAGTAAATAAATAAATAAATAAAAGAGGAGCCTGAAAATCATCGTGGTTTTAATCGGTGGTAGCGTCCCCATTTTAAGTGCTAGCGCAAAACTACTTTGCACGCTTCACCAAGAAGCTTCATAGATTCGAATTCTCGAATAACCTCTAAATGTCAAAAAACCATTTCACCTTCCCTTTAAGGGATGACCCACTGACTTAGGACAGCAGACGCTGCCCCCGATGGAGCTTGTGCGACCCAGGTTGCTCGTCCCGAGAAACCTCTCACCACTGGGCAGGTTGCCCACGGGCAGGGCTTCACCCTTAGAGCGACATGTACCCTCTAATGATAACGCATTAAAAGGTAATGACTGGCGCATTATGCATCAATTTTTCTCGCTCAATGCTATGCCACAGGTGAGGCTGTAGAAACAAATGATAACTTGAGCATAATTTATCTGCTCTGATTTATAAGCGTGTGCTAAAGCAGTACACTCCAGAAGTGCTTTCTAACTCTTAATGGGAAACAAAGTAAACCATTCAGTGGAGGTTACGACACAGGACATACCATGAGGTTGTGCTTGGCCCGCATAAATGGCAATGAGAGAGCTGATGCATGCGCTGCACAAGCACGCCGTATTTCACTTGAAGAGTGGAAGGGACGCTTAGGCTATGACGTGATAGCGTTAAGCGTTATTGAGTCAATGATGCGGTCATTCTGAACTTTACATTCTTCATTAGTCCCTGGGAGTTCCTATGCTACTCCTTGCGCGATGGTGTATCGGTTAAGGAGGCAACTTGCGTGCGATGGCAGGCGTCGCCACCGGTGGGCTTTGTGCGGCCTAAGGTGCCTTTCAAGAGCAACTTCTCGCGATCAACCTTTAATTTAACTGCCGCCTGCCAGGGTCCTTAGCTTGCTCACAAATTAGTGATGCAAAACTATCGGAAAATTGACTATATTTGAAACGATCGATAGTGTAAAAAAATTGTCGATATGCTACTATCGATAGACTATCGATAGTATTATCGAAAGTCTATACGATAGTATTACTAGCCATAGTACCCCTATCGATAGCAGGACCATCGATAGTGAAACTGTCGATGGTAAGACTATTGATAGTAACAATATTGATATTATGCATTTGTTGGCCAGCGATATAACCAAAACATTTGCGATACCTGATTGGTTTCACGGTCTCATGAGGCTTAACTTCCCAAAGAGACCCAAGCTATGAGGGATGCCGTAGTGGAGGTCTCCGTTAAAATTTCGCCCAGCTATGGTTAACGTGCACCGGGACAGTTCGGAAAAATACCTGTAGCTGCATCCTATGAAAGAAAAAATAGCGCTATTTGTGATGGCTTACACGACACTATCATGCACTGAAGACGTCGTCTTGCTGACGTAACGACTGCAGAAATGCTTTTCGCACACATGCTTCGCAATTAGGACATTCGCACGCTAACATTTTTGTCCACCAACTTTACGTAGGGAACATCTGTAGAGCTCGTTGACGCGTACGCAGCGTAAACGGGCGAGTCCTATCAGTCGCTCATTCCATCACCTCCATACCACACGCTCGGGAAACCAAGTTTAGGATGCAGTGGGTACGCGTGGTAGATTTTATATAATCGATAGTACCGTACAAAACAAATAGCATAGATACGGCTATCGATAGTGCTATCGATAGTACGAAAGTATTAAGTACCGATAGTGTCGTGTCTTGCGATGGGAAACCACACTGTAGCCGAGGTGTAACAAGAACTCGGGTTTATTGTCAGCCGGCCGTCAGACCGCGCGTCCCGCTGGTCGACGACTCCCCGTGCAAACCAGCACGCATGTGCTTATATCGAGATACAGACAGGCGAGGGGGCGGTGCGCAAACACCGGCACGTGGCCGTGAGTTCGCCGTTTGCTTATCGTGATACAAAGACTACAGATAGTACTATCGATAGCGCGCTATCGACAGTACTATCGATAGCCTTTTTTACCATCGATAGTTCGATAGTGACTCAGCTATCGATAGTATCGACAGTACTATCGATACTATCGATAGCTGAGTCGACTATCGATAGTTTTGCATCACTATCACAAACCCACGGGTAGGTTGCGATGTCGCCACAAGGTCACGTGACCTTTATAACCTACCTAGGTCGCTTCTCTGGGGTGGCTGCCTGCGTCACCCTACGGCACCCTCATCACCGCTCACATTTTCTGCGTAACGGGGTCTTTAGCGCTGTCGCGTGAATACTCTTGCCTTTCTTTGGCCTTTAGGCACCCTGGAATAATGGGACAATATCTCGCGTTTCCTTCTCAGAAATGCATTTGGCGCTACATTTTCACTGCTCTTTGTCCGCGCATTTGTTGCCCTCTGTCCGTCCACGCCACAAAAAAAAAAACGACTGCAGTGTCCGAGTGTTTTTCGGCCTCCAATAACTTGGACTTGCACGATATCTCGCACAGTGCTGAGGAACTGTCTCGCACCTCACAGGAAAGCATTCATATTCACGACCGACTCTGAGAAGCGGAAAAGATTAATTAAGACTGACCTATAACGCGTGACACAACTGGAAGGTCAATGAAATTGAAAACGCCTACTCGCGCCGATACGCCGTTAGAAGGCTATGATTCTGAGCAGGTATGTCGCACACACTAGGCCATCGCTGGGTGCTTACAAGTGACGCAACGACATAAAACAATGACGGTTCATGAGTGACAACCTTAAGATAAGATAAGATATGATAAGAATTCATTGCGTACAAATCGGTTACATAAATTCAGTATACAGGCGAGGGTCCCAAAGTCAAGCGACTGTCACGGGACCCCGTTCCTTGTGTTGTTCCCTGTATATGCGTGAGATGAAAGCCCTGAACACCACGTATGCATTTTTGCAGTGGGGCGTAGCACGCTAGAGGTAGCATGAATTGGACTGCAACGTTTTATTTTTGATTTCAGTGCTTTTTTGCTTGATATTGCATATTCTTATATTGTTCGACCGTTTGATCTTTATCATTTATGTTTTTGGTGATGTTGTCCGTGCTCTCCGTTCCCTGCCTTGTAATTTCGAATGCACTAACTGAAAAATAAATTTGCAAATACCATAAGAATGTGAGCCGCGGCAACTGGCGTGTGCGAAGACGATTGCAAGCTTAGTAAAGCCAGTTTTTTGTTTCCTTCCAACACACGCCCTCTTCACCTCTTCCATGTAATCCTTTTCTGTGAAGAAACAAAGATTATTTTTCTTACGAGCTTCATACCACTAAGGGTGATTGCTAATTGCATTTATAAAGGACGTGTCGATATCTCGACAAGCGGTCATTCCGAGCACGGGGAGTGTCGTCGAACCAGTGGCTACTCAATTGAGGCCACTAAGCGCTTCGACGACAGCAAAAGAACTCCTTAAGCTCCTGCGCAACGGGCGGCCGGCCCGTACAGCGTCTAATAGCCCTGCAGAACTCTTATTAGCCTTGCGGCAGAACACGGCGAGGGTCGTATAAAGGGGTTCAAGACTCGTAACGGC
Organism: Amblyomma mixtum; assembly: GCF_055824585.1. NCBI lineage: Eukaryota > Metazoa > Arthropoda > Arachnida > Ixodida > Ixodidae > Amblyomma > Amblyomma mixtum. The sequence continues at coordinate 63,810,493 of NC_143021.1, read as the reverse complement.
TGGGGCATCGCCAGCCTCTGCCCTTCCACCGCCGTAGCTGCTCGCAAAGGCTCGCCACTCCCGTCGTCGTCCATGGCTTGAACAACCGTGGGCAGACCTTTACTACGCCGGTGGTAAAGTCAGGGGGGGGGGGGGGGGGGGGGGGGGCAAGAGAGCGAGAAGCGGCCTTCTCGAACACGGACGGCAGTTTACGGTCGCTTGATGACGCGACGAAAGGAGGGAAGACAGAAAAAGCCATATAGATGGCCGGCTCAATCGACGTTGATACATTCATGCAATTTTGCTGAAGCACTCCTCGTATTGCTCGTCCTTTTTCTGTGCTGTCACGATCGCCGCGCGGCTTCTTTCCGGGCACCGCTGGTAACCGGCAGCTGCCTTCCACCGGCACACGAGCAGCGGCGAGTGCCCGACCATAAACCGAGCAGCCGCCGCCGAATGCTCGGGAAACTGCCGGCGAACACCGGTGCGTTTGGCGGGGCCGTATTTTGAGCTGAGGAAAACAAAAGAATACGATCTCAGAGCGACGCGCTTAAGAGCGCAGGGCGTAAACCCCTGAAAGACTGTACCGACCTTATCCATTGCCCATCAGCGTGGGAGAAGAGAAAATTAGTGTTTTCTTCCTCAGAGCAAGTGGACTTCAATTACTGTTGATTGTGCTTGTTGCTGCGGCTTTTTGCTATCAAGGTTCATAAAGGACTCGAATTAGTTCATGTTTCCATCTTCAGGAGAAATTACACTGATTGCGGCTCCTTAAAATTAATGTTTCCTTTGCAACTGAAAAAGCTAGACGACAAGACGATGTGCCGAAAATAGTTTCCAGCCCCTTGGAAGCAAACAGTGCATCACACTATGCTTCACACTGCAGTTCAGTGCAGGCAAAACTAATTAAGAACCAAGAAGTAGCATGTCATTCATACCGCCTTGACAAAGCAAAAAAAAAAACGCATTTGAGACTTCTTTTATATTAAGCAGCGTGACAGGCTCGAAAATCCGAAAACTCTCTCTTGACTGGCGCCATTCGTGGCTTCCCTTTCTCGGGCCGGAATCCCTGGCCTATTGTCGCAAAAATCGGTGCACACCCGGAAAGCCAGCGCGGCGCGGAAGGAATCTCGGCCGTGGGAGCCGTGGGCGATTCGCGAATCATGGAGAAACTACCGCTGTTTGCCCATGCAGAGCGCGTAACCTCGTATGTGTTGCATGATTCCCTCCCTCCTTCGCCCACACGCGGCGGCGTGGGAGTGAGCAGAAACTCGGAACTTCTCGAAAGCTGTCTCTTCGCCTGACTAATGTCGACGCGCGGACGGTGGGAGGCTAAGAGAGCAATTCTGCTGTGGACGCCATAGTGGACGCTAGGTGTCAGTGCGCGCTTGCCTTGGCGGGAACTAACAAACATAAGTGGCGCGCCCTATAATGAAGGATGTTCAACGCCGTCAGTCAGCCCGTGCCGTACTGCACTCCCTCGCGAGTCCCGCGTCAACGCCTGTGGCCGCTTCGGTGAAGGTGAAGGGGGGGTCATGGCTCTTCTGCTGCCCTCTGAAAAAGCGTGTCTCTAACGCCCAGCCACGGAGCAGCGAGGGAGCGACAGCCAGTTTTCGGTAAGGCTACATTGAGGCCCTTCTGCCGTCGGACTGATGCAGAGCCCGGTGAACAAATTGCATTTATGTGGTAAGACCTGCCGTTGTATTGCAGCCTCTATCTAGTGACAATTTGCTGCATTGCATAGTTTTGGAGAACACTGTGCATGTGTTTTTGTGACTTCTGTACAAATCCTATGCATCGTCTTTTTGTTATGTAAAGCATATTTTTTGTTCGTAAAGCTCTGACTTTGACCCATTCTCTGTCTTGCGACCGGCGATAGCTGGGCACCCAAACAACCCCCCCCCCCCCTTTCTCACTTGGTGGCTGATTTCTGGTTGAACTTGCCATGCTGAGACGAGCGCATCTCCTGAGAGACCGGAACCGCTACACCCCCCCCCCCCCCCCCCCCCACGTTCTAAGGGCGTAAGTGAGGCATTAGTAACATCTAATGATGGCACCTAGCACGGTGCAATGAGGCGAGAAAGCGCTGGTAGGGCTGCATAAAAAAACTAAACGGTGAAATCCACTGCATGGGCGGCCACCTCGGATGACTTCTGGCCGTAATGGCACGACCATTGGCTGCAACCAGACTGCTCTCTCTCAGAAAGCTAAACTTTTCTTTCTCTTCTTTTTTCGCCTAGCCCGTCCTGCCAACTGGCGGTGCAAGCAAAGCACTTTATTTTTCATCACTTTTTCTACCAAAACTAATCTCTGTTCTTGTTTCGCAGAGCTACGTGGTGCGGTCAGGGCATTATTGTTTTATGCCTGCCCAACCTAAAGTCTGTTTGTTGTTTTCATGGCTTTCCTCTACACAAGCAAAAAAAAAAGCCAAAACTTGATGCAGAAACATATGTTGTCGAAAATATGTTCCAAGAGTCTGCAAAGTGCTAGCCGGAAGTTTTGGTTACGATTTCTATGTCTGCATATTTTAAATATTTATTGTGATTATGCCCGTAGCAAAAAAAAAAGTCATGCGTGCGATCCTCTTACGTCGCAAGAGCCCAGTACCGATGATATTCGTATCCTATGTGTTTGTACTTGCAGGCGTGAAGGCTAAAACTCTTCACTCCCCACTTATATATTACAGGGTGAGCAGGATTAGGCTTTACAGATTTCTTAAAGTTAGGCACTGAGAGGTACGTGCAATCCACCTCTGCACATGCGTTAAGCGGCAAGGGGACACGCAGTGAGATGATAGTTATCATTATCAGGCATTCGATAACGTTATTTATCATTTGATATAACAGCATTCCGAAGAGGCCGCTTTTAACAGTGCGTGAGGTACACGGATGACGTAAACCACCGGCGCTAAGAAATGATTTAAGGCGAAAAAAAGTAAAAGAATTCAAAACAAACGGAGACAAATTAAAAAGGGGTATTCGCCTCCAAACCAGCCCTTCAAGTGGAACCAAGTGCTCGGAAAGAAAGGGGAAGGGAAGGGCGAGGGGTAGACAGGCTGTGGCGGTAAGAATTTAAAAGGAGGGTAAGGAAAGAAGGCTTGAGGGCTCCTCTCCTTCTGGAAGGAAGGGAGGAAGGACAATATGCTCCCTAGGGCTTGAAGGAGAGGCGGCAGGGGATCGTCATTCCACCGGTACCGCATTTTGCTAACAAGTACAAAGCTCCTGGTCCATGAAAGGGTTGAGGAATTTGGGAGAAAAAACAGGCGGGGAGGGAGGTGGGGGAGCCGTGGGGGCAGCCTGGAGTCGCTACGAGGCTCAAAGTGGTAAAATAAAACATACATTGCGCATTGCGCACGTGCCGTCCAGCAAGCTGAAACAACAGCTCTGTCACGTAAAAGACCGTCTGGAGCGCCCACGTTTCCCCGGAGTGGTGGAGAAAATCCCCTGCAGAAACTGCGATGCATCATGCATTGGCGAATCAGGCGATTTCAGAAGAAGATTAAGAGAACACAAGAACGACGTCAACAAATGTCGCACCTCATCCAACCCGCTGGCAGAGCATGCTCAAGAAATGAACCACACCATTGACTGGGAGAACGCCACAATCTTAGATACCATGAAACCCTTATCGTCACGACTGCTTCTAGAGTCTTTTTATATACAGACCAGGGATCATGTCATTAACAGGGCGAAGGGTAATCTCTCGGATAACTACGCCCACTCACTGCGCTGTCTAGTGCGCATGTAAGAAGCGGCCCATTCCGTCCATCTTTCTTTTTGAATAAGGGATCCCTAGGGGTCCCGAAATGTCACGTTTTAAAAACAATCATAAGCGAGTGTATGTTTTATTTTACCAGTATGCTTCTCCCTCGCCAGACATGATTCCGTCGAACTCTTGACTACGCTACGAGGCCCGGTGCGGCAACACCAAAAAACAACGACTGCGAGAATAAACGAGTCAGAGGACAGCGGAAAATGAGCAACATGACAATGTTCCAATAAAAGGCCACAGAAATTAAGATGTGACGACAAGGCGAAAAAAGTACAACAGAACAAGACATCAGAACAAAAAACGGAAACATCACGACCCACTAATCCGAAGTACATTAAGAATTCATACAGCGGCACGCAAAGACCAAACAAAAGTCAAAAACCAAACAAGCACTCGCCGAAAACTGCAGTGAGCAATAAGGGCAATATCTGCATTCGAAAGCAGAACATTTCAGGGCAAATCAATTATAAAGTTGTACTGCGCTCTAGCCTGCGCAGAACAGCACTCCATTTACGTCAAATCAAATCCAACTCGCCCAGCAACTTACCTTGTCAAATCAAATCAAATTTTATTCGTCTGTATGCGTACACATTCATAAATTCTGATCTGCCTAAGCACATTTTGCTGGTTGGCTGATCAGGCAGCAGCTGGAGAAATACCTCCATATGCATACATTTCTTGTCTAAACACTCATGCTAACATAGAAAAAAACAAAACAAAAAAAATTGAACACAAAATTGCACATACGAAAGAACTCAAGCTATACACAGGGAAATACATTTGCACACCAATTTCACGTGTCAGTCATCATCCTACGTTTGTTACTTGCAATACATAGTAGATCATCGGGAATTTCATTAAATACAGCCGGTACATAATAACTGCGCATCTTTTTACCATAGTTTGTGTAAACCCTTGGCTTAAAAAAAAACGTTCCGTTTTTCTCAAGGTGACATCTTTTTTTACGGGAGTCTTATATTCATTTGAATAATAATACCGTGTTAACACAACGAAGTGAAATAGTTCACGAATTTGAAGGATGCCTAACTCATCGTATTTCCCTTTCATGTCAACCGAGTGTAGTTTTGTGCCGTACGATATAGTGTTCTTTTTAGGATAACATTTAATGCTTCTTTCTTGTATTCGGAGCAGTTACCGTATAGAGTAATGCCGTACTCTAAAACAGGTTCGACTACTGCTGTAAGATCAGTCGCCTAAGATGGAGCGGAGCTTTACCACGGAGCTGATACATCCTAGCCGTAATGGCCCTTATCTTTCGAGAGAGGCAGCCGATGTGGTCGCTCCATGTAAGGTGTTGGTCAAAGTGAATGCCCAGATACAGAACTGTTCGCTCTATTTGCACAGCTTTACAATTACACTGGTAACAATGGGATGTATGAAGATACAGTGGTTGGTTGAAAGCAACAATTTTATGAGGGTTTTTAAAGCATGCCAGTTTTGTTTTTTTCACGTTTAAAAAAAAACAAAATTTTGGGAGAACCAGTGAACGACTCAACTTATATCTGTTTGAAATGACTCCACGCCTGTACGATAATCAGTACCTTCAAGCGCTAGCACTGTGTCGTCAGCGCATTGAAAAACGTTTGACTTAAGCTGTAACAAACCCAAATTGGATACATATATGTTAAAAAGTAGTGGGCCAAGTGTAATTCCTTGAGGTACACCGAATTTAACATTTTTAAATCTCCGTGCGTATTATCAAGCATCACACACTGCAATCTACCTGTAAAATATTTGACAAAAAAACTTGTTAAAATGACCGCGGAACCCAAGTGAGCGTAATTTTTCGAGTAGTAGTGTATGGTCTATTGTGTAAAATGCCTAATTTAAGTTCAGAAAAAAGGCTAACACGATGTGATTATTTTCTAGTGCATTGTAAACATAGTCAGAAAATTCTTCAAGAAGTGTAGTCGTACTTCTATTCCTTGTGAAGCCAAACTGCGCAGCATTGTTCAAAGAGTATTTTTCACAGAATGATTCCATTCTGACTAGAAATAATGACTAGAACAAGATAACAACAAAACCAGACGACATAAAACGATCAGATAAAATTAATCCAAACAAAAAATAAGAAAGGTGAAGACAGCAGTCACTGCAAATACGGCTTTCTGCCGCCTACTCTGTCTCCCTCTACTTCTAATATGCTCGGGATAATTATTTGTTCTCATAAAGTGCGTGCTTGCCTCGCTTGCAAAGCACAAGAATGTAGGCATGACAGCCTCCCTACTCATTATCTGATGCCGCTTGAGACGGTGTTAAATACGTCGGCCAGGTATGATTCACAAGTCTCCCGTTCATGATGAGCTTTCAATCCCAATTTGAGCACAGTAGCTGTAAAATCATCGAAACAGTTGCCAAAGATAATTTTTATGTCCTGAAATTACGAGATTTGGCTCTGTCTCTATATGTGATTTGTAGCTGCTAATTCCAATTCTGAACGGTGTAACTCTTTTTTCTGCGTTTAGAACCTTGCATGTGCCATGTTAAAGAGAAACTGCAGAGGTTTCAGAAATCAACGAGTTTAAGAAGGTCGAATGTGTGAAACTTGCAGATAAAGCATGCGAAGTCTTTTTGGGCTATAGCACTTGAAATAGTGAAGTAATCGTCCATTAAATTCCGGACGCCCTTCAAGATTCTCCGCAGCGCACAACGCCAAGTGGGGCGTGCGTAATGACGTCATCGAAGGTATCGGTACATTTCCAACGCACAAACGCCTGTTTTGAAGGGAAAAAAACGAAGCCACAGAAGGCAAACCCTGCCGAGAGTTGTTTGGCAGCGTCTAACAAGTCAGGGGAGGGCGTGGATGACGACAGCGGTAATTTGAAATCATACCTTCCGTGACGTCACACTGAATTTCCCTGCACTCCTCCGGTGGATTGAGGAGAAGCGCAAAATTCAATCATCGATTACGTCACTATATTAAATGCTAGTGCAAAAACACTTGGCATGCTTAACCTACAGCCTACAAAGATTTGAACTCTTCAATGTCGCGAAATTCTCAAAAAAGTGCTGCAGTTGCCCTTTAAAGGAGGTAGATAGCATTAGCGCTGTCGAATGAGGACTTACCTCTCATCTGAAATTAAATGGATCACGCTGTGCCTTTAAGCGACAGCTTAAGGGTAGCGTGTCGCAGAAAAAGCGCCGTCATTGGCGTTGACCGTGAGCGAGAAATCCGCCAGCGGAAAATCCCGGATTGGTCGGCTGTTGCGGCTCAACTCACTCATGCACCGCCAGAACTAAGCAGCACCATCGCTGGTGGAGACGCCGTGGGAAACAAGAGCCGCCGTACGCTCGGTGACCGTGACCGAACCTATCTGCTTTCTCCCCTGGCAAGATGCCAGTCGGTCGCGGACTATGTTTGCCGCGCATTCTTTGTGGTTCTTCTCGCACCTTTAGCTGTAGGATAATTTGACTTGACGCTAACCTTCTCGGGGATTCTCTTAAGGTTGTGTGAAAACCTTATGTAAGTAAGATATGACCACAACCTTTCGTTTTCACTATTTTTTCCTTTCCTTAGCTCATTGTCACCCATGGCTTGACACATCAGCCATTTTTTTTTCTTTAGAACTCTTTCTGCCACCGAAACTAACAAATCACTTGGGAAGACGACGGCGCTCAGATGGGCTGAATGTTTCATTAGGCTTTTTTCAACTGTGTCAGAGCAGGACTTGTTTAAGGCATTACGAAAACACAGCCTCGTAATTCTTTTCACCAATTTGCAGTGTGCGAATAGAATGGCAGCAGTAGTTCTTTTCGCTGTAGGTTGTAAATACAGCATTTCTGCTTATAAGAGAAACGGAGGCTTAACTCAAGGAACTGTACTCTTCGCTTCTGTTAAGAAGCAGTTCATGGATGACAATCAGAGAATCCAGGCATTCCTAGAATGCTTCCGATCGTTTCGTCTAGTGGCCGTGTTGACTTTTCCAATAAGATGATAAAGTCGTCTACATATCTTGCCACTTTGAAAGCACTGCAACCTTCCAAACGTGTAGACAACAAGTTTGAAAAGTATTTATTTGAAGTGTCTCTATGTACACTTGAGGAAGGAGGCCAAAAGGCGCGGTGCCTGACGCAAAAAATAAACAAATACAATAAATGTAGCGGTCACCATGATACTTGTTGGCTTGTTAAAACAAAAACAAGAAACTGTACAGCAATGTTACACTAGCTTCAAAGTTGTTGAGATGCATGTTGTTGGCTTACAGGGAGGTATAAAAGGAATATATATATAATCATGTTAGCTGTTAATTATTAATTTACTTTGTCACAGGATGTACCGGATAGTCATGCAGTGAACAGCGCAATCACTTTTCTCTAGAATATCTTTCGACCTCTGCATTGATAGAGGAGGTCATGAAAATTTTTGCTTTCATTCAAAAAGGTAGTCATTTGGTATCTAATCTTTTTGAACCCGTAATTTGTTCTTGCTTTTGGTGCTCTTATTGTCATGTGCCTAAGGGGATATGGGTTTTGTGGTAGTTCTGGTGTTGCAAAAAAGTGAGGTTCAAGATGAATTCTGTTATATGTCCCAAGCGCTAGCCGAAGAGTTTTTAATTGAAAAATTGTCAATAGCCCCAAGCTGTTCCACCGCGGGTTGGTGCTATCCAAGTAACCTAGATTAGCAGTTGCTCGTATGGCCTTTTTCTGTAGCAAAAACAAGCATTCAAATTAGTCCGTGTTGAGACTCCCCATATCAGCAAACAACAGTGAAGATGCGAATGAATATAACTGAAAAAAGTTGCTTTTTGAGCCATATTGGTAATAGAAGCCTAAATTTGTTTAGAAGGCGCACTGATCGCGAAATTTTTTTTTCTTACTTGATTAATATGGTCGGTCCGCAGCAGGTATTCATTAAATATAACTCTGTATCGGGCATGCGCTGTCTGCCTTATCGTGTCAGCGCATTGTCTTATCAGTGCTACCGCAAACTGTACGCTTGGCACTGCTACTGCCCCGCCCCCCTCCATCGCCTATAAAAGGGCGTGCTAATAAACCCTTCCTGTTCTTCTTGTTCCTGCCACCATGTAGTTGCCTCTATCCTTAGTGCGACACACATCACGATACATGGTGTCAGAAGTGGGATTCTGCGACAGCTATGGAACTTCTAAAGGCCCCGCCACCTTTGCAACTGACCGGCAACCTCTCTGAAAATTGGAAACGTTTCAAGCAGAAATTCGACCTATTCCTGCAGGCGACCGCAACGAAGGAGCAACCTCGCAGCAATTCTGCAAAAGCCGCACTCCTGCTGAGCATAGCCGGTGATGAAGCGCTCGACGTGTTCAACACGTTCAAGTTCGAGGCAGCCGAAAGCAAAGACGATTACGCAACAGTGGTTGGAAAATTCGAGTCCTACTGTGCCGAGGTGAGCAACGAAGTTCACGAACGTTATGTGTTTCGCTCAAGGAAGCAGGCAGATGGAGAACCTTTCGAAAAGTTTGTCCGGGACCTCAAAAAGCAAGCCACGCAATGCAATTTCGGAGATCAGCATGATTCGCTGATCAGGGATCAGATCGTGTTTGGCACGAATAACTCAAAGCTGCGCGAGAAAATGCTTCGAGAGAAATCTTTAACGTTGCTGAAAGCTGAAGAATTGTGCAAGGTAGCAGAGTCTCTCGCACAACGAAACGAGGTCTGGAAAGCCGCGGATGACAGGGTCGATGCTGTTTCAAGGCACGCGCCACCATCGCGAAGCAGAAGTGATGACTGCAAGAAGCAGTACCGTTGCAAAAAGTGCAACCGGCGGCACAGGCCCACACAGTGCCCAGCCTACGGGAAAAAGTGCCATGAATGTCGAAAACTTCACCACTTCGCGGTTTGCTGTGAAGGCCTATCTAAAGTTGAACAAGTTAGTAAAGACAGCAGCGATGACGACTTTGACATTCTAGAAGTAGGAACTGAAAAAGGAAGCAGCAAAGACTGGATAGTGGAAGCACAAGTTGCCGGAAAAAATATTTGCTTCAAAGTAGACACCGGGTCCCAGGCCAGTCTGTTACCATTCTGTATGTACCGCAAGACTCGGGAGTCACAGCAGTTAACGCCCACAAGTGCGGTTCTGAGAGCTTACACCGGGGGTGTCATAAGTCACTTCGGAACAACGACACAGGAAGTAACTATCGGTAACGCTTCCGCCACCGTGAAGTTCTTTGTTGTAAAGAATGGCCGTCAAGCCATTCTGGGACTAGATGCAAGCGAAGCTCTGGGACTTGTCCATCGCACGGTGGCTACTGTAAATGCTTCGGAGTACCAAGCTCTCAAGGATTTCAAACATGTCTTTCAGGGGCTAGGCTGCCTGAAGCAACCATACAGCATGGTCATGCAACCATCCGCGATTCCAGTTGTTCAACCAGCTCGACGGGTACCCCTGTCCCTGCGACAACCACTTCGGGAGGAGCTGCGTAGAATGGAGCGTGCAGGCGTCATCGTCAAACAGGATGGCCCGACAGACTGGGTAAGCCCATTGGTTTTGGTTAAGAAAAAGGATGGCAAACTTAGGGTTTGCATGGACCCACGGAAAATAAACGAGCACGTAAAAAGGCAGCACTACCAGCTCCCAAAGCGTGAGGACATGGAAGGGGAATTGGCCGGCGCAGCCTATTTCAGCTGTTTGGACGCAAATTCTGGTTTTCACCAGATACCACTTGACGAAAAGACGTCCAAAATATGCACTTTTTCTACACCCTTTGGAAGATACCGTTATCTCCGGTTGCCTTTCGGTATCTCATCTGCTCCCGAAGTTTTTCAGCAGCGGATGAGCGAAGTCTTCGATGGCATTCACGGTGTACACGTTTACATCGATGATATTTTGGTGTGGGGCGAAACCAAGCAAGAGCATGACCAGAGACTAGTGGCAGTAATGAAAGCAGCTGAAAAAGCCGGCCTAACGATCAACGCAGAGAAATGCAAGTTTTGCGTCACCAAAGTGCAGTTCCTAGGCGATATCATCACACGCAAGGGCATCTCGCCAAACCCAAAGCTTGTGGAAAGTTTGCTGCAAACGCCAGTGCCCAAGAACAAATCCGATGTTCAGCGCATGCTCGGTGTGTTGAACTATTTTGGCAAATACGTTCCGCGCCTGTCTGAGCGAACCGTGTTGCTGCGAGCCCTTATCAAGTCTCACTCAGAATTCGAGTGGACTGAAAACGACACGAGGGAGTGGAAAAGTGTCGTCCAGATTTTAAGCACGACTCCCGTGTTAGCCATCTTTGATCCCCGAAAAGAATCTAAGATAACTTGCGACGCATCGAAAGACGGCGTGGGCTCCGCCCTTTTGCAGAGCCACAACGGCCAATGGCGGCCAGTGGCTTATGCATCTCGTGTGCTAACGCAAGCTGAGCAGCGTTATGCTCAGATTGAAAAAGAGGCGCTTAGCATTTCTTTTGGCTGCGACAAGTTTTACCAGTTCATTTACGGACAGAAGATTCTCATCGAGACAGATCATAAACCTCTACTTTCTATAGCTGCGAAAGGAATTTGTGACATGCCCCCCCGCCTCCAAAGGTTTTTTTTGAAACTCCTGAAATACGACTTTGTATTGCAGTATGTCCCAGGAAAGCACCTCATCTTGGCAGACATGCTGTCACGATCATCGCCGGTTGCTCGAGACGACACCACTGGCGCAACTGACGACGTTGAGGTACATGCAGTTGCCGCCTTGGGCTACATGGTCACGGAGGCAACATGTCAACAGCTGGTAAATGAAACTGCCCGCGACGACTACCTCCAGGCAGTCATTTCTTGCCTGGCAACTGGCAAGAATGTCGACGGGGAACTTAAACCATTTTCGTCTGAGCTTTCCGTCGTAAATGGGATATTGTTAAAAGGCACGAAGGTGGTGGTACCAAAATCCATGCGGCGTGGCATTTTAGCGAGAATTCATGCCGGGCATTTGGGTCTACAGAAATGCAAAGAAAGAGCCCGTCGTCTTGTTTTTTGGCCCGGTCTCAGCAGTGACATCAGTGTATTGATCAAGGGTTGCCCGACTTGCCGCGAGTTTGCTTACAAGCAAGCGCAAGAACCAATGCTGATGCGCCCAGTTCCTCGATGTGCGTGGTATCGCGTTGGTGTTGATATTTTTTCTTTTGGGGGAAGTTCGTACATCCTGGCATTTGACGCGTTTTCTAACTTCCCAGAAGTCGAGAAACTTGTCGACACTACTGCAAGGACGGCAATCGCTGCACTCAGTGCCATGTTCGCGAGGTACGGCGTACCACTTGAAGTGTGCACCGATAACGGGCCACAATTTGCCAGTCACGAGTTCGCAGCCTTTGCAAGAGCATACGACTTCACTCACGTCACATCCAGCCCCCGCTACCCACAATCCAACGGACTGGCAGAGAAAGGTGTCCAGGTGGTAAAGCGGATCATGAAGAAATGTGAACATTCACAGGAAGACTTCTGGCTAGGTCTGCTGGCCTACCGCTGTACGCCACTGGAGGACGGCCGATCACCTGGGGAACTTCTTCAAGGCAGGTGCTTGAGAGCTAATCTTCCAGATTTTGGCGCTGTGCAGACAACTGTGGTCAAGAAGCACCATCAGAAGTGTGGCGGAAAGCCTCTGCCACCTTTGGCTGAAGGTTCTGTCGTGAGGATCCAAGACAAAACATGGTCAAAAAAAGGCACTGTCGTTGGGACTGCGGCTCCCAGGTCCTACAAAGTGCAAACCGAGGATCGGCGGGTGTTTAGGCGCAATAGGCGGCATCTTCTGCAAACCCGTGAGAAGTGTGCAGAAGACACTAGTGATGACGACAGCAGTTCGTCCGAGCGTGGGCCAGATAACTCCGGCCAATCTGCTCCGAATATCTCGCCTGGTGCCACAGCACGAACATCTGCTGACTTCCCTCGGCAACAGTCCGCCACCGACAGCTCGGCGCTCGGAGGCTGTGGGAACCATATGCCACTAACTCTGCCTGGGCCCACACCGGTTCCAAGAAGGTCGGCACGGACAGCAAAGCCACCTCAACGTCTTCAGTACGACGCTGCTTTTAATCAAATAGCTTGAACATTTGTCGTTTTCATTACCCCTCGGAAGATGTATCGGGCATGCGCTGTCTGCCTTATCGTGTCAGCGCATTGTCTTATCAGTGCTACCGCAAACTGTACGCTTGGCACTGCTACTGCCCCGCCCCCCTCCATCGCCTATAAAAGGGCGTGCTAATAAACCCTTCCTGTTCTTCTTGTTCCTGCCACCATGTAGTTGCCTCTATCCTTAGTGCGACACACATCACGATACAAACTCCAAGGAATTTTATTCACTGTACTCGTTTTAAAACATTTGCATTGTATAATATGACTGGCTCATCATCCATGACTTTATTTTTAGCTCTGAATATCACATACTTCGCCTTCGTGATGTTTAATTCTAACCTGTTGGCCCGCAACCATAATGCAAGGCTTTGTTACCAGAGATTTGATCTACATTCTATTGCTTGTAAACTCGCTTCATGAAAGAAAATATTTGTGTCGTCAGCGTATAACACTTTTTCGGAGGAAGGAAGAATATTAACAGCAACATTTATGTGAACTAGGAATAGAATAGGACGCAGTATTGAGCCCTGTGGCGCACCAGTGCGTATAAGGCCGTAGCTTGAAGGTATGTCGTTGATCAATGTGAATTGTACTCTGGATGATAAGTCGCTTTGAATAAGATTAAGCGCGCAGCATCGTATCCCATAGAATTGTAATTTGCTTAGTAAAATTTCGTGACAGGCCGTGTCGAAGGCTTTTCTAAAGCCTATGAATAGCCCATGTGTACAAATTCTGGTTTCTATATTGCTGATTATTTTGTCTTTTATGTGAAGAAAAGCTTTTTCCGTAAGTTTACCTCTCTGAAATTAAAATTGTTCTTTCGCAATAGCTCCGGTTTAATGAAGTACGAAGTAAGGCGGGTATTGATGACTTGTTCAGCAATTTTTGCGAAGACCGGCAAAACGGATATTGGGCGATAATTATTAGGATCATTATAGCTTCCTGTCCTATGTATCACACAAACTGTGGCCAAAAATAAAATATGACATAAAATACGGCAAAAATATGACACTCTGCAAAAATAGAGCGCTCAGAATAGGCTGTATGCAGGAACCTATTGCCATGGTCATTGTAGTGTCCGTTCGTTCGCGCAAGGCCGCAGGAAAGGGGTGTTATCATTTTTGTTCGTGACGCGAGAAGCGACCGGACAAATCTCGATTGTTCACAGCCATGAACAGCTGCATCTACGTGTTTCTAGATTACTCTAGATGATCTCGACCTGTTATCTCGAAGTTTCTTTGCCGGCTTTAAATTGAACGATTCCGCGAGCAGCGGGCATTCGTATTTCGACGAGTGACGAGCACGCTTGTTGCCTACGCCGCCACCGAGTGATTCAGTTATTTTGCGGGCGCAAGTCAGCCCAAATAAAGAGCTTAGTTTGCAAGTCTTTCTGGTGTCTTCCTGACCGCTGGACTGCCGTCACTACAACGTGACATCTGGTGGAGGTGCTGGGTAGCCTTCCATGTTCCGGACACCCCCTACAAGTCGTGACACCAGCCCTCTGAGTCATTCACCGCAGGACTTGAGCCCAGTCCACCGCGCAAGCCGACGTCTGCTAGGGGACGCACCTGAGTTCGGGATTCTGCCGGACCATACCCGGAAGCGAAAACCAGTAGCAAAGTCCACCATGAGCCTGCCCCAGGCGTCGACTCCTATCATTCTTCAGCAGCCCCGGGTGCCACCAACCTTCGACGCTTCGCCTGGCGCCGACCCCGAAGAATGGCTGGAACAGTTCGACCGTGTGGCTGTCTTCAACAACTGGGATGATGCTACGAAACTTAGGTACGTCTTCTTCGCCTTGGAGGGACCAGCAAGAATCTGGTCTGAGAATGAGGAATCTAGCCTCACGAGCTGGGAAACCTTCAAGAAGCAGCTTCTGAAGATTTTCACGAACGTCGTGCGAAAGGAGAGAGCCCAGCAGCTGCTACAGTCTCGCATACAACATCCAAACGAGACCGTTGCAATGTACACTGAGGAGATGAAGCGTCTCTTCCGGCGTGCCGACTCGAACATGAAGGAAGATGAAAAAGTCAAGCTTCTTATGCGAGGAGTTAAAGAGCAACTCTTTGCGGGCCTCGTACGGAACCCACCCAAAACCGTCACGTAATTCGTCGAAGAGGCAAAAACCCTTGTGCGAGAAGAGCTCCGACGATTGCTGCCAACAGGAACGCAGCCGCCGCTTACTTCGCTCACCGACGTCATCCGGGACGAGGTGCAACAGGCCTTGGGTGTGACACCGACCACCACCCAGCCTCTGGAGCCTCCAGCCATGACTTACGCCGCAGCAGTGCGCCGTCCTGCACCTCGACGACGGGACCCAAGCCCCTATCGCCCTCAGCCAGCTGCGTTGGACCGCCGCCCTCTCGCACCAACCCGCCCGTCCTACGAGCGCCGCACACAGACGAGGAAATGCGACGAGTGGAGAACTCCCGACCAGCGCCGTCCACTATGCTTCCACTGTGGCGAAGCCGGTCACGTCCTCCGGCACTGCCCATACAGAAGACTGGGCATCCGAGGGTTCTCTTACGACGCCCCACGACCCCGACCCGGCCAGCGACCAGTCGAAATCGAAGAGTTTTTGCGTCGGGAAGAATGCTCATCACCGAGCCGCCTATCACGTTCCCCGTCGCCATCGTCACCACGCTTTGTATCTCCTAGCCGATGTTAAGCCGTGCGTGGACGCTCCCCCAGCCCCCAAAGGTTAAACTGAATAAAGCAGCCCCTGGAGGTGAGGTTCCTTCTGAGCGCAAGAACTAAGATCCTCCATCGACGAAAACACAAGACTATGCCTCAACTACGGCGACCCCTACGACGACGACGATCCCTACTACTACGACGACGACGACCCCTACGACGACGACGACCCCTACGACGACGACGACCCCCACGACGACGACGACCCCGACGACGACGACGAGGACGACGACGACCCCGACGACGACGACGACCCCCACGACGACGACGACCCCCACGACGACGACGACAACTACGACGACGAGAACTACGACAACACCGACGACGACGACAGGCCAGACTTTAAGCTTTACCGCTCCCCTTAAACCTTATTATGAACGCTAAAGACTAAGTTCGCATTCTCCGTGTTTATTTTCATTTTAAAGCATTGCTTCTTTGGGAGGAGGGTAATGCCACGTGTCATTGTAGTGAACGTTCGTTTGCGCAAGGCCACAGGAAAGGGGTGTTATCATTTTTATTCGTGACGCGAGAAGCGACCTAGTGGTTCGTGGCCTAGTGGTTTGAGCGCCCGTCTCGGCTGCGGGAGGTGGGTGGTTCGAAACCCACCGCCGGGGCACCCACCGGTCAAAAGGGTACAACGTCCCCCGGCCTGGCGCTCGGCTTCCTTTAGGGGTGTACGTTTGGGAGAAGCAAAACAAAAAAGGGCCACAAATTGGGCTTATGCCGCACGAGGCGGACTTATGGTTGCTTGGCAGGGGAACTTATCACTCATCCGCCAAGGCAACTGTTTGGTCTGAGACCCTTTTCCCAAGCATTTCACCCTAGAAGAGCCGAGCACCAGGCCAGGGGAAATCTTGTACCCATTAAAGAAACCGGTGGGTACCCGGCGGCACTGGGGATCGAACCCAGCACCTCCCGAATGCGAGGCGGATGCTCTACCACAAGGCCACGCTTCGGTGCTTTGTCTACACGACTCTCTGCCCACAGTGACGGGATTTGAAGGCGCAGGCTCCTTTCCCAAGCAATGTAGCCCTAGTAAGCCGAGCACCACGCCGGGCCATAGCTTGTACCCATTTTGAGAAAACCGGTGGGTACCCGGCCGGTGGCGGGAGTCGAACCCATCACCTCCCGAAGCCGAGGCGGGCGCTCTGCCACGAGTCCACGACTGCTTCTCCCAAACGTACACCCCTAAAGGAAGCCGAGCGCCAGGCCGGGGGACGCTTGTACCCTTTTGACCGGTGGGTGCCCGGCGGTGGGTTTCGAACCACCCACCTCCCGCAGCCGAGACGGGCGCTCAAACCACTAGGCCACGACTGCGGTCCTAGTGGCCTCGTGGCAGAGCGCCCGCCTCGGCTTCGGGAGGTGGTGGGTTCGACTCCCGCCACCGGCCGGGTACCCACCGGTTTTCTCAAAATGGGTACAAGCTATGGCCCGGCCTGGTGCTCGGCTTACTAGGGCTACATTGCTTGGGAAAGGAGCCTGCGCCTTCAAATCCCGTCACTGTGGGCAGAGAGTCGTGTAGACAAAGCGAAAAAAAGGGCCACAAATTGGGCTTATACCGCACGAGGCGGACTTATGGTTGCTTGGCGGGGGAACTTATCACTCATCCGTCAAGGCAACTGTTTGGTCTAAGACCCTTTTCCCAAGCATTTCACCCTAGAAGAGCCGAGCACCAGGCCAGGGGAAATCTTGTACCCATTAAAGAAACCGGTGGGTACCCGGCGGCACTGGGGATCGAACCCAGCACCTCCCGAATGCGAGGCGGATGCTCTACCACAAGGCCACGCTTTGGTGCTTTGTCTACACGACTCTCTGCCCACAGTGACGGGATTTGAAGGCGCAGGCTCCTTTCCCAAGCAATGTAGCCCTAGTAAGCCGAGCACCAGGCCGGGCCATAGCTTGTACCCATTTTGAGAAAACCGGTGGGTACCCGGCCGGTGGCGGGAGTCGAACCCACCACTTCCCGAAGCCGAGGCGGGCGCTCTGCCACGAGGCCACGGCTGCGGTCTAGTCGAGCCCATCACCTCCACGGCTGGTGTCTTCTTGACCGCTGGACCGCCGTCACTACAACGTGACACTATACAAACGCCTCGCTTTTCTAAAAGGCCATCCCTCCAGTCGCAGACGTCAGATAAAGGCGCAGGAGTTCCAGAAAGCCACCTACATCTACACCTGAGTCATTTTGGAAGGCTCCTGACTTATCGATACAACTCTCTACGCACGAAATTATTCTAGCATGTGGAAGTGAATAACACAGGTACTTGATATTAATAGAAAATAAATTGAAAGGTTGTACGAGCATAATTACAATGTAAGTTTCACCACATCAGGCTTTGTGACGAAGCATTGCCGTGAATGCGAGCTCAAACCTGCCCGCATACCCGACTTTTCCGTTTGAAAATGCGGGCCAGAAACCAGTGCAAAACAACAAAGGAGATTATTGAAACGATGGCAATACTCCTGCAGGGACTTCATGCGTCGGAACTCAGTCTATTCTTCTTTAAAAAAAAAAGAGTTGGCATTCCTTGATGTGCAAAGGTGAAGTGTGATTAAGGTTGCCGGGGGCCCGTATCTTATCTGACCTGCTTGCGCTTGTTGTGTGATTGTACTATAGTTATTCTGACACGCTCCTGAATAAAATTAAGTTGTAAGTTTGACGCTTTTCCGTCCGTTTTTTCTGTCTCTATTTTACTGGTGCGCTGCTTCTTAATTATGGCAAACCTGCAAGCCCATTCTTCCGCTTTAATATGTTCTGCGCAGTACTTTAGAATGTAGTTAGGAATGCCGTCAGGACCTGGTGCGGAGTGCGCATTAGGTTTTGTAGCAATGATTTTACACCTTGTTCGGTTATAACCACTTCTGGCATTGCATTCAGTTGTTCCTGCTGTTCCGTAATTCTAAAACGAGTGCAAGAGAAAGTAACCTCATTAACATTACGATTATCAAAATTTACGGGGACAAATTGGGGAATGGCTCCAAAACAACTAAGACAGATTTACAAAAGAGCGATCGAGAGAATAATTGTCTATGCATCACCAGTGTGGTACACAACACTCTCATATTATTAGGAAATTAAAGAGTATTCAGAGATTACCACTATTAAAAATTTGTAAAGCCTATAGGACAACACAAAATGTAGCATTAAACATACTGTGCAATGTTTTACCAATTCATTTAACGATAGAGAAGGAAAATCACCTTTATAACATTATTAATAATAAACAGGATTTTGAATGGGAGAATAACGCTATTAAAGGAGAAGAAATTGCACAAAGACTGGACAAATGGATAGTCCATCCAGCAAAAAGACAAAAAATATCATTTGGTAAACAAATTGAACGCTCAGACTATCAAATCTTCACGGACGGGTCCGAGACAGAATTAACAGTTGGGGCGGCCTTTGTTGTATACGACAAAAAAAGAGAAGTAGTACATTCCCAACAATTTAAACTACCAATACATGCCAATAATTTTTATAGCGGAGGCTATAGCCATTAAAGAAGCAGTGCGGTGTGCAATAAGTATTCAGGGCAAGGGTCAACAACCAGATCATTACTGACAGCCTTTCAACACTACAAGGACTCAATAACCCATATAATAACAACTTATTCATTGAACAAATTAGGACCCTAGTTAACGATCAGAACCACCACAAGATTACTTTTACTTATGTGAAAGCACATAGAGGTATTATAGGTAATGAGATAGCAGATCACCTGGCTTATAAGGCGAGAACACAGGGAATAGAGGTAGCAGTACCAATTACAAAAAGATTCGTTAAAAGGGAACTATATAAAGAAGCACAACAAAAATGGGAAATATATTGGCAAAAATTTGGAAAAGAGACATATACATATCAATGGATCATAACTGTTAAAAGTTTTCCAAACCATTTTCCAACGAATCACTTACTGACACAGGCAATTAGTGGACACGGACGATTTCCATTTTACTTAAAGCGATTTAATATAGGTAACAAAAATGTCCGCGTGGAAAAGATTCAGAATCATTTGATCATTTCATCAAAGACTGTGAAACAACAAAGGAATTAAGGAAAAAATTTAATCATGTTCTATCCAATAACAGTGCAAGCAACAAAACAGAATTAATCAAAAACAAAAAAGCCTTAAAGATAATGGCGGAAATGACTGCACTTGTACATGAAAAAATCCTCTTCGCATAAACAAACAGAAAACGCTAACCTACGATTTCGTCTCCGGACGGAGGGGTGCAATAAAACCATAGCTCCTAGTGAGCTCTACTAATCCAAAAATGAGCCCTGGATCAGATGAAGCAATATGGTTCCATCAACATATCGGCTCCCTTCGGGTTGAGCAGCCCACTACTGGGCCTATCTGTAATGCTCCATTCGGGTTGAGCGTCCACACCGTGGGCAATTAAAGAGCTCCCTACTGGTTGAGCAGTGGAAATTACACCGTCTGGCTCTCTTGCGTAGAGTATTCATGGAACTAATAATCATTCCCTCATGGAGCTTCTATTCTCCAGGCTTCTGCGACATACCCTGTCATGAAAATATTATCCAATAAGGGCCAATAAAAAGGAAAAAAAAAATCTTTCCCCAAACCCCGAGGAGACATGTTCTGCGGTTAACGAAAATTGAGTATAAATTATCTTATTAAATATTTATATCCTGGCGCTGTTATAGCAAATAGAACAATATTGTTGCACATATATTCGGTATTTAAAAACTGCAAATAAGAAAATATAATAGTAAATGAAGATATAGGCTACCACAAATTAACTTAGAAAATTTATTTTAAGTTTATTTCTTTCTTTTTTTCTCTTTCTTCCCTTTTCTATTCTTTTTGAATACTAAACGAAGGCCGCATCCAATAAAGAAAACAGGATTAAGTATCATTTAAGTATCAATTAAAGATTGGACAGTATGTTTATAACGAGATAGGAAAAAAAAAGCACATTTTTGAAAAGGGAAAAAAAGGAAACAACGAACCATAATAATACGAATAATTCCCAGTTTATGCCTCCAAGTATTCTCATTTGCAAAAAGCAAAGGAATGCAATAAGGGAAATACAATACCCAATTTCTCAAGTGGAAGGCTGTGTTCTGCGATGTGTACTAATTGAAATTTTTGAGTGGAGTTTTTCACGCGGGCCACCCTGACAGTCAAGAATCGAGCATACCTGAGTCATCAAGTGGATACCAGATGAGCGGGACTGGAGACAGAAAAGTGAAGTCGAAACAAGCTACCCATCGCACTAACACAACTCTACTGCGCGTCAAGAAAACAAACAAATCTCTGTAAGTCAAGACAACTAACAAACAATAAATAAACGCCCTGACGTTGCCCGGCCCGGCCCCTTTGCGGTGGTTTCGCTGGCGGTACTACTCCTTCTCCTCTTCCTTTCTTTTCTCTCTTCTTTCATTCTCCAATTTTTATACTTTCTTTTCTGAAATGCAAAATTTTTTTCCTTCATTTTCATTCAATTTTTTAATTTTTATTGGTTTAAGCCCGTTGTGTCGTATGACGGTGCGGGCAGGGCAGTTTTTTATTATTTCTTTTTTAAGCCCAAACGAATATCTGTTCCGTAATTGGGGGGGGGGGGGGAAATCTGACTGTGCGGCCTGCTCGATGGCACTCGATGGCGAGTAGCCGGATGGTTGTAAAAGCCCCCTAGTGTCGTGGAGGAGCCCCAGGTAGGTGCTGACCCCGTGTTAGGTTTTCCTGTCTCCGACGGTCGGAGCCCGTTGCGTATGGTGGGTGGTCGGGCATCCCGTGAGTGGGGCCGCACCATTGGGCAATCTCGATGCTCTCCCTGCCATGGCCAGGCAGGCCAGCAATGGAGTCGAGACAATCGAAGGATATGAACAAAAATCTCACTGTCCCCATTCCCAGCCTTCGTCCCAACCCATTCCCTAAAACCACTTTTCCCATCCATTTGCCCTTCCCTTCCGTTACTACCCAGGGGAGATCAGGGGAGTCTCCCCGAGCCCGCTTCCCCGGCTGTGGGTCGCTATAGTAGCTTTTCCCTTTTCATTTAGTTTTCCACCTACGGGTGCTGAAAATACAACTTGCCTACGGGCCTACTCTTTTATTTTCGAATTGGGTTAAGGCTGTTGTACGTACATGGTGCAGGCAGGGGCATATTATTTTTATTTCCTTTTGGTTGCCCCAACCTATTCTTTGTTCCGTAATTGCGTCTGAGCACCAAGCTGAGAAGCCGGAATGAAAATCTGCATTGGAACACTGTGCTCGTGCTATGGCATCTTTCAATAAATTGTCGCCATCCCTGATGGCCGGAACACCAACAACATCCTTTTTGTTGCATTTGATAAAGCGCCACACTTCTTTTGGGTTCGTTTTTAGTTTGTCTGCCAATGAGGATAGGTACAAGCGTTTTGCTGCTTTTAATTGGCTCTTAAGGTTTGCAGTCAGGCTTTTGAGTCGTGACGCGTACACAAATGGGTTTTTTGTTTTACAATACCTTTTATAAACCTGAGCTTTCGTTCTAATTGATGCACGCATTCTTTTATTGATCCATGGTTTATCCGCTCGTTTATTAGGTGACATCAGCCTCCGGGAATAAACCGATCAACGAGAGACAACAGCTTATTCTTGAATGTTGTCTACAGTTCGTCTACATCACAGGAAATGGAACTATCTATGAAAACCGTAAAAAATGAATCAAGTTCTGTAATTATGGCGTCATAGTTACCTTTTTCATGCATATAAACTTTTCTGTGACATTGCTTCAGCACTTCTACTCGTTTGCATATGACTGTTGCCGCTACCACTTCATGATCGCTAATTCCAGGTGTGGCTACAACGCTTTTTACTAGATCACTTCGATTAGAAAAGAGCAAATCTGAGGTATTGCCACCATTCGATCCAACACGCGTAGGAAAGTCCAGAAATTGACGTAGCCCGTAAACACAATTTCATACAGCGCGCAACGATGTGCAGAACGACTCCCTTCAGGATCAAGGCGGAAAGCTGGGCTAGTTGGTGTGTCATAGTTAATTAAAAGACTAGCGCATAAAACTAGGACAAAGACAGAGAAGGAGACAGGACGAGCCCTCGTCCTGTCTCCTTCTCTGTCTTTGTCCTAGTTTTAAGCGCTAGTCTTTTAATTAACCCTTCAGGATAATGGTTGTTCCAAGGCAAGTTAAAGTCGCCCCCAAACAGGATAGGTTCAGAAGCTAGAATGGACAGCCAGCGGGAAAGGCTAAGTAAATGGTCTTTACTAGTGGAAGTAGGCGGCCTGTAAAACGAGCCCCCGCTAAGACTGTTTCCGGCCGAAAGGATTAATTTGCACCAAACAGATTCTTTATGGTCATCACCACAGTCCTCTTGGTGTCCCCTTGTAGAATGGCTTCGCCGCATAAGAACGAAGTCAAGAGGAAAATGGCCAAGTCAGCCCGACAAGACCATGCTTCATATTATGACCAGGAAACTTTAAAGAATATTAGTAAATCAGTGCACTAAGTGCTATCTTATTTCCTGGTGGTCGTGTAAGTACAAATCTGCTCAATGTAGGCAGTCTCACATAACGGTGAAAATACCCGCAACCATACGCACGTTCCATAATCGGGGTGTCAAAGTATTTTTGAACATATATGTATCTATACACAGACCACACTAGAAACATAATTCTCCAGAAAAACGGTTGGAAATTACTTATCATGCATGAAGCTACACTTCCCAAACCATGTTCACTTCAACGCTCCGAATGCGTTCAGAGAAATAAATGAAAAGAATGTGAAATGGAAATCGGTTGGGAGTACCTCGGCAACCCTTGATTTTCTGAATACATTGCCATGTTGAATACTATGTAGGTGACTTGCACAAAGTATCAGCGGAGCTCAAGAGGTGCTGCAGACCGGTAGGTTCTAAAAGTATAATACATGTATGTATAAAATAATGCACTAAAGCTAAGGTAATGTCTGGTAAATATTTTTCTCCTAAGTGGCAAGATATTTGAAATAGCTCTTGTATGCATTTACGTAGCCAAATATTCACTGGGAACACGAATCATGTCAAATTAGGCAACAAATAAGAATGAGCTAGAGCATATTTGGCAGACATCCCCACGGGAAGAACAGTAGCTTGTTAATACAGTGAAAACACTATGGCTTCTGCATTCCGCCAGCGCTCACTTATACGGTGGAGACTTTGCAGCAAACAAATAATCTGGAATTGAAACTGTGCACAGTGCAACAAGCGGTGGACAAGAAATTAGTAAGTGCAGTTTTACCTGGCAGGAAGAAAGCAACATTGGCAATTGGGCTGACATTTAATCCAAGGAGAATAAGTAGAGCACAGCAGGCAATCTGATGCACTGTGCACAACAGATAACCAGCGTTCTGATGGACTCAAAGAACCGATATCAAGATGGGGTTAATGTAGTCACAGCCCAGCAAGTATTGTGCAGAGTCACGATGTAAGAAAATTCGCTGCTAGAACGCGGCCATGGTTGCACAAGACAGGGAATAAGTGGAGAACAATGAGAGAGTGGTTTTAATCCAGCTGGAGATCATCACACAAGTATTACCGGTCAGGCACAATGAAGAATAACCCACTGCCCCTTGTGTTGAGATAACATCAAATCAGTGTATAATTGCGCCAAACTGATCTGTGGCCGCCTTATACACTAAGGAAATTTTCTCGCATGCATCAATTTGATCGATAGGAAGGCAAAGGTAGTACGCAATACTGCTCGGAGACTTCAGCTGTGTACTTCATACATACAGTGATTTGTGAAGGCGTAACTTCAACGTAAGTTCAGAGACTTTTACGGTTCGTGTAGAATTAAAAAAATCGGCAGTGGTTTAGCTCTGGTTAAGCCTGGAGGATTGCGAAAGCAACGGGGGGGGGGGGGGGGGGGGCGGAGAGTCGATGGAGAGCGCGCGGCAGCGGCACGCTAGCTATGCGCCGCTACTGCGCATGCGCAACTGGCGAGCGCGGCGGCGGCACTTCTGAGTCACCCGCGCAGCGACGGCGGCGGCGCGCCAGCTGTGCGCCGTGTGACGTCACTGCTCCTCGTGCGTGCGCAGTATGGCCTTTCATCAGCTCCGTGAAATGGCTCGGCGACTCGCGTGGTGTTCCTTTCGCAACAAAAAGTGCAGAAAATGACTAAAAGACTAAAATACTCCTGCAAGCAACATTCTGCTCCAGTGTGATGCTGAGACTCTAAACTGCGCCTACAACACAAAGGACTGCCAACA
Organism: Amblyomma mixtum; assembly: GCF_055824585.1. Classification (NCBI taxonomy): domain Eukaryota; kingdom Metazoa; phylum Arthropoda; class Arachnida; order Ixodida; family Ixodidae; genus Amblyomma; species Amblyomma mixtum. Next base: position 63,785,799 of record NC_143021.1, on the reverse strand, counting down.
ATAGTGCGTACGTGTGCTAACAGAAGACAATGCGCATGGCTCGATGTGAGCAGCTGTCCTACACATTCCTGCATATAATTCATATAGGTTTTAAGACACTAGGAAAAAAAATCTGTTACTACACCAGCAATCGCCAACATTTTCCGCGCGTAAAGAATGGAACAAACACCAACTGGGAAGAAAACAGAAGTTGGAACATTGACATTCAGTACGTCGAGGTACATTGACATACCTGTCTGATTGCCATACCTCGTTCTTCTGAACACTCTGAACACATATTGGTGTGTTACAGTGAATAACATTTGAGAGGCTTCACTAAGCAAGCCTGCGGTGCTTAACAAATCAAAGGCCGCATCTGGACTTTGTATTTTCGCACTCACCATTTTTTTCCTGTGGGTCACACTCCCCCTAATTTCTTTGTTTTGATGTGTATTTTTCATCTATCTACTTTGTGTTTCTCGCTCAGCTGTTCAGTGCCCACCCCTATAAAAGGGGAAGCATCATCAAAGACAAATCACTCTTGAAGAAGATCGGTCTTCCGATGGAAACTTCGAGGCCAATAAATATGTTTCCTTTAACGAAGCGTAGAGTTCGCCTTATGTGTGTGTGTGCGCGTGTGTGAGTGCGCGTGCGCGCGTGTGTGTGTGTGTGTGTGTGTGTGCGTGCGTGTGCGTGTGCGTGTGCGTGTGTGTGTGTGTGTGTGTGTGTGTGTGTGTGTGTGTGTGTGTGTGTGTGTGTGTGTGTGTGTGTGTGTGTGTGTGTGTGTGTGTGTGTGTGTGTCAGCTTTTCCCAGTGCGCCAGGGAAGACTTCGACTAATGAGCAGGACACAACTGTTGTTCATCATCATCATCATCATCATCAGCCTGACTACACCCACTGCAGGGCAAAGGCCTCTTCCATGTCTCTCCAATTAACCCAAGTTGCTAGTTGCCGCCACTGTATCCCCGCAAACTTCTTAATCTCATCCGCCCACCTAACTTTCTGCCGTCCCCTGCTACGTTTGCTTTCTCTTGGAATCCACTCCTTTACCCTTAAGGACCAGCGGTTATCTTGCCTTCGCATTACATGCCCTGCCCAAGCCCACTTCTTCCTCTTGATTTCAACTAGGATGTCATTTACCCGCGTTTGTTCCCTCACCCACTCCGCCCTCTTCCGATCTCTTAACGTTACACCTATCGTTTTCCTTTCCAGAGCTCGCTGCGTTGTTCGTAACTTAAGCTGAACCCTCTTTGTTAGCCTCCACGTTTCTGCCCCATAGGTGAGTACCGGTAGGATACAGCTGTTATATACTTTTCTCTTCAGGGATATTGGTAAGCTACCAGGGGCTCGACACCGCGTCAGCCATGCACAACTTACCGGTCCTGATTGTGCAGGGTGCTTTCATCTGTGGCGTCGCTTGCTGGCCGGCCATCTACCGCGAGGCTGGTCTTAGAGCATCGCTGCCGCCCGTTCTTGGTTCACTGCCGCCTTCGCTGTTTTTGGATGCCTCCGACACTTTCATCTGGCAACATCCATCGTCGACAACGGACCACGTCACAGCCAGCCCGGTATATAACGGCGACAGAGCTGCGCGCGGAATTGGGCTCGACACCGCGTCAGCCATGCACAACTTACCGGTCCTGATTGTGCAGGTTAGTTACCTCAACGGTGCTACTTGTGCCAAGAGTGATGATTACTGTCTGCTAGCGGTGTCGTGCCCAACAGAGTTCCGCGCCAAAGTGAAGCGTTTTCTACTCCCAGTGTCGCGATGTTGGTCACTTGCCCTGTCCTTGTTGATCTTACTTGCCGGTGACGTTGAATCAAACCCAGGTCCTTCTCCTGACGACCTGCTTTCCTCGATTTTGGAAACTATGCAGAGGCTCGAGTCTGGTCAAACGGAAATATTGAACGAGCTTAAGGGTGTTAAAGAAAAACAGGATGCTACAGATGTGATGATTAAACAGCTTTCTGACAGAGTTACAGCACTGGAGGCCAAAGCTGTACCACTTAGCCAACCTGACGCCAGCACTCTCGATCCCGGTCTGCATAACATTACTGAAAAACTGGCCCAAGTTACAGAGAGGTGTATTGATGCTGAAAACAGGCTTCGGCGGTCCAATTTGTTGTTCTTTGGGCTCACAGACGATGAGAACGAAAGCTGGGACGACTCGGAACAGAAAATAATTACCTTCTGCCACGAAAAACTGGGAATTACTGTCACAAACTCCCAGTTTGAGTGTGTACATCGGTTGGGAAGGTTCGCTGTCGACAAGCATAGGCCCATTATCACGAAACTAACATTTTTTAAGGACAAACAGCGGATTCTTTCGTCAGCGTATAAGCTAAAAGGCTCGAATCATTCAATTCGAGAGGATTTTTCTTTGCCAACCAGGCAAGCACGGCTAAAGCTACTCGAGTTCGCCAAGCTCCAGGATAAGAAGGGAAAACTGGTCGTCGATAAGCTGCGCATTGGCAAAAATACCTACGTATATGATAGCGCGACCAATTCTGTCATTCTATCAACCAGATAGCTCAGCAACAGCCATCCCACTAAGGCTCTGCCTGGGTCTTGTGGCTCCAGTCCACAGTTACCGTTATCATTTACTAACATCCGAAGCCTACTGCCTAAGCGTGAAGAAGTGTGTTCTTTTCTGGATGATTCTGACGATGATATTGTGGCACTAACAGAAACTTGGTTGCACCCTGATGTAGCGGATAGCGAAATTTTTCCCAGTAAAGATAACTACAACGTATATCGCTGTGATCGCTCCGGTAGAAAAGGTGGTGGTGTCCTTATCGCCATCAAAAAAGGATTAAATTCATTCCTCATTAACACTGGGTCTTCACTTGAAATAGTCTGGGCTGCTTGTACTTTGGCATCGGTGAAGGTACTGGTTGGTGTTTGCTACCGTCCGCCTGATTCAGATCATTCATTCGTTTCTAAACTCCATAGCAGTATTACTTCAGCTATGCAAATATGCCCAACTGAACTCATTTACCTGGTTGGTGACTTCAATTTTCCGCAGATAGATTGGTCACATTTGTCGTCATCTTGCCGCGCCTCAACAGAACTTATCAACATTATGTTAGATTTTAATTTCTTTCAGGTGATTAACCAACCTACTCGCGGTTCAAACATTTTAGATTTAGCTTTCTGCAATGTGCCCGAAACGATTAACGAAGTATTGCTCCTGGACGGTTTTAGTGACCATAAGCTCATTCATCTACAACTTAATGTCCGATTAGCGTTTCAAGGTCTTACATCCAGGAAAATTCGCGATTACAATAGAGCTAATTATAGAGATATGAATATTGCACTTAACGATTTTTTTATTCAAACGTTCTTGCCCTCATTTGCGGACAGGTCCGTCGATCAGAACTGGGTACTTTATAAGATCATGATGTCCAATCTAGTTTACAAATATGTTCCCTTGGTTTCAATTTCAAACGACAAATCTAATCCATGGTTCACTAGATCTCTCCGTCGTTATCGAAACAAAAAAAAAGCGTTTGTACAGAAAGGCTCGGTTGGTATCTACATCGGATGCTTGGAAAAAATACAACGATTGTCTCAAATCTTACTGTTCGGCCCTCCGGGCATCAAAGAAAAAATATTTTTCCCATGACCTACCCGCCCTCCTAAAATCTAATCCAAAAAAGTTCTGGCGCGTGATATCTCCCGACAGTACTAACAACCAATTTCCATTATGCAACGACGATCACGTGCAGCTTTCGGAGAGTGAATGTCCCCAAGCATTTAACAAATACTTTGCGTCAGTGTTCACTCGGGAAGATCATTCCAACATACCCATTGTTCCTGATCATGATTACCAATTCATGGCCCCTATTACCATTAACGCTGAAGGTATCGCTCGTCTCATTGCAGCAATACTTTGATTTGAGCTAGTTGGTTGTAGCTTGACATGTTTACGCAAAAGGCGTACTGGCGCTAAAAAACGAAGACAACACACACAGTCCAGTCCAGTCCAGTCCTGTCCTGTTGTGTGTGTTGTCTTCGTTTTTTAGCGCCAGTACGCCTTTTGCGTAAACATGTCTCATTGCAAATCTTAAGGTTTCCTCATCAGCAGGTGTTGAAGACATAAATTCTAAAATATTGAAAAACACCGTATCGATCTCCAGTGAAATTCTATGCCTCATCTATCAGCAATCATTATCATCCGGTTTACTTCCTACAGATTGGAAAATTGCTAAGATCGTTCCGGTGTTCAAAAGTGGAAACAGAAATTCACCGGAAAACTACCGCCCCATTTCGCTAACCTGCATTTGCTGTAAATTACTCGAGCATGTTATCGCTTCCCACATTTACTGCCATCTGGAACTTAATTCTTTCTTTTTTCCTAATCAGCACGGCTTCCGGAAAGGTTTTTCTTGTGACACCCAACTGCTAGAATTTACGACTGACTTGCATTTCAACATGGATGCTAACCTTCAAACTGACTGTATCTTTTTAGATTTTGCTAAAGCCTTCGACCGTGTTGCACATTCCCGCTTGTTCTCAAAATTGTCTGCTCTGTGCCTAGATTCTTTAACACTGTCATGGCTACGTAACTTTCTTTCATTTCGCCAGCAGTTCAATACAGTTAACAATTTCACCTCCCCACTCAGTGATGTAGAGTCTGGCGTACCCCAAGGCAGTGTTCTTGGCCCTTTATTGTTTCTAATATACATTAACGACTTGCCAACAGACATATCTTCTTCTATACGACTCTTTGTTGACGACTGCATCATTTACCGGCCCATTAATTCTATGCATGATCACCTTGCCCTCCAAACTGACCAGAACTTAATTTCAAATTGGTGTAGTAAATGGCAAATGATGCTCAACTCATCGAAATGCAAGGTCATCTCTTTCACCCGCAAGCGTACTAATTCTAATTTCTCGTACTCCATTGAAGGTACTGCAGTGTCTCGGGCATCATCTTATAAGTATCTAGGTATTCACCTCACGGATAATCTTTCATGGGCCACACACATTCAATCCATCTGTGCCAAAGCTTCAAGATAACTTGGGTACCTGCGCCGAAACTTGCGAAACGCCCCTAATAACGTGAGAAAAGTCGCTTACTTAACAATCGTGCGTCCTCAACTAGAATTTGCCTCACCTATGTGGTCCCCTTATCAAAATTACCTGATCAACATGCTTGAATCCGTACAAAATAGAGCCGCTCGTTTCATCACACAAAAGTACCACCCCCAGTCCAGTATCACGAAGATTAAACTTGATATCTCCCTCGAACCATTACATATTCGTCGCTCCATCGCTCTTTTATGCTTACTTCATAAATATCGTCATAGCACCAGGCCATCTCCCTTGCCCCTCGAAGAGCCTTCACGCATTTCACGCCGCCTACATAATCAGTACAGCATTAAACGCATTTACGGAAGAACCTTAGCATTCAATTCATCTGCACTTCCACGTGCCATTATTCTTTGGAATGATCTTCCCAACTGTATCGCATCTATCGGCAACCACCAATCATTTCAAGACCAACTGCACAAACATTTTCTTTAACGACATAGTGTCTTGTTTCAGGTTGTACTGTGTCCTTGGTTCCCTTTTCTTCTCGTTGGTATTTTACAAAGTTTTGGTTTCTTGTGAAATTTCAACCATTTGTATGTTTTTTTATGGCTACTGCTTTTTTTTCTGATGTGTATTGGGCACATGCGATGCATTCTTGCTACTAATTTAATTTTTGTTGCTCGCGGTGATGTATGTCTTTTAGTTACGTTTTGCCCTGTATATTTATAATTGTGTTTAATTTTTGCATTGTATCACGCGTTGTTTTTAATTTATTCTTCATACTTGCTTAATATATTGTTGTTGCCCCCCTTACTCAATGCCCGTCTGGGCCCTGTAAGGTATTTTGAATAAATAAATAAATAAATGATCTGAGAGAACCTGCCATACGCGCTCCACCCCATTCTAATTCTTCTAGTTATTTCCCTCTCATGATCCGGATCTCCAGTCACTACCTGCCCTAAGTAGACATATTCTCTTACTACTTCCAGCAACTCGCTATCAATTGCGAACTGCTGTTCCCTTGCAAGGCTATTGAACATTACTTTGGTTTTCTGCATGTTAATTCTTAGCCCCACCGTTCTACTCTGCCTCTCTAGCTGATTGATCATGCTTTGCAATTCTTGTCCTGAGTGGCTTAGCAAGGCAAGTGGCTTAGCAACTGTTGTTATTCTTGGATTATTCATATAACAGCTGCGGTATTGGCTGGTAGAGAAGAACTGAAATTCCAGAATGCTTCATGTAAGTGAACAGTTATTTTTAGTCAGCATTGTGGCCACAAGCTGGTCTTCGCTTTTCAGTTTCATAGCGTTGGATACCACACTGGACACCGAAGAGTAAACAAAGAGGAATGGCAGCAGATAAAAAAGCGGGGGCGGAGATGAGTACAGCGGGAATGAGACAAGGCATTAGAGGAAGGCCCCGTGAGACAGGAAAAACGTGCAATAAACGGATGTGGGAAAACCAAACAGGCAAACAAACTGAAAAAGGAGAAAAAGTGGCGCCGCTGAGTAAACGACAAGCCCCACACCTCAGGCTCCCCCTCTCCCCTCCCCCTGGCTATATAAGCTCATGCAGTGCTGCTAGGCAATATACGGAAGATCTCTTTCAAAGACCTTTGCCGTCCGGAAAAAGCATGTTCACTGCAACGCGTATCCAAGTCACTAGGGGCTGACCCCATTGCCTTTTCTGCCTGATACCGCTCCCTGCTGTTTAATCTGATCACAAGACGGGGCAGCCAATCCGCCAAACTGTTGGGGTACTCCAACTCCGGCTGTGTCCATGCCCACCGCCGCCACACGCTCATGACGACGTAGCACATTTCGCCTTTTTCTTAACCTTTCCATCCATTTGCTCCAGGGAAGCAAGTAAATAACTGAAGAGACCTTTGGGCATCGCAGCCGTGTATGTCATTTGCTCAGTGCCAGGGTATTACATTATGGCTTGTGCAACAGACATAACATGAGGCTCAATCCATAACAACAGCTGCATTATCTATTTTTAGAACCTTGATGAACAGGTGATGGCTGCGACTTGGCGCGGAAGGTCGTTCGAGTCAGATGCCGCTCAGGCAAAAAAACTAGGCTGAGATTGCAGTAGTACGGAGGCGTGGACGGACAACCTGAAGCGGGTGACCAGTGCACTGATATATGTGCATGCGAGTCGAGTACCATGTAGAGGGCCTCATGCAATGAACTGTTGAAAAATTTGTGAAAAAGGCAGAGGCTAGCAATGCGCCGGCGGTGGGAAAGTATTGACAAGTTAATTTCAGCTTTCAAATACGATACACTGATGTCGTACGAATATGCAGAACGAATGGACCTAACAGAGCGATTTTGAAGTCGTTCGAGGTTAGCCTTCAGATAGTTTTGATGGGGATCCCAGATGGCTGATGCATTTCAAGTTCAGGTCTTATCACTGACTTATATGCTACTAATTTCAAGTCTTTTTGGTGCATGCTGTATGGGGCTTCTGAGGAATCCTAATTTTTTTTAGCTGATGAGATGATCTTGCCAATGTGCGCATTCCAGGATAGGTTAGTTGATTGTGCGATGCCTAGGCACTTAAATGATTGCACAGATTCTCATGGTAGGTTGTCCGTTGTGTACGTAGAACGAAAAGGTCCCCAGTGGTCCCCATTTTCGCCGTAGACCAAACAACAGTGACGAGACCGGGCTTCATCCAGCAAATCCTGGTTGACTCCCAACAGGGCAACAGTCGCCTCGTCTCGGAAGCACAGACACCCCAGCCGCCTCTTGAATCAATCGCACAACGACACGTGGTTCTATCCAGCTGCAGGATAGACTCCAGCCGGCAGAGTAGTCAGTAAGTATGGTTTTTGTTGGGGCTAGTTGGTTTAACACTGGAGTAAACTGAAGGCGCTGCATAGTTTTGCAAGACAACAAGACAGGGAAGACTGTCAACAAGGGTCAGGCGCACAAACATATATGGTCTGTTCTGAAAGTAGTAGGACTCATTTTTTTAAACAAAATTTATTCAAGAGAATAGCACAAACGATTACAATTTTCCAAGGTAGCACCCTTCCTCACCTACACGCTGCTGCCAATGAATTTTACAGTTTTCGTACGCCTCCAGGAACGCCTGGACCAGAATGCTGTTTAGCTCCCTCGTCACGGCCTGCTGAACCACCTCTACCGATCCGTGATGTTCCCCCTTGAGCGTAGATTTTATTCTCGGGAATAGAAAAAAGTCTGGCGGGGCCAAGTCGAGGCTATAGGGCGGCTGAGTTGCCGCCATGTGCTGGGCAAAAAATCGGGGTGCCCATTCACATGATGAAGAAGATCCTACCGGTTGGCCTTTTCCTCCTCTGACAACACTCCCGGCACCAACTTCGCGCACGCTTTCCTCATGGATAAGTTTTCTGTCACGATCTCAAAAACTTGGGTTTGAGGAATGCTCGTCATCAGCAATCATTCTGATTCTTAATCTACGATCACTGTTAAGTAAATGTTTCACTCGCTACACATTTTCGTTGGTCTTGCTGGTCGAAGGGCGTCTGGAGCGGTCGTCTTCCTCCACTCTTTCCTTACCTTCTCGGAACAGCTTGTGCCACTCAAAAAACACCGGATATACCGATGGAAGCGTCACCGTAGGCCTCCTTAATCATGTTGTGAGTCTCTTTGCCCGTTTTACCAAAATTTACTCAAAATTTGATCGCGTATCGTTGATCCAGTAAACGGTCGATGATTCTGCGTGACGAGACGTTTCGACAGGGGTTCACAGTACAAGCGACCTGCTCTCTACAACGGCCGAGAGCCGACTGCCGATTTTCCCCAGCATTCCCAATATCCCCCTTCAACGATCCAGCACGCGCAGACCACCTCTCGTCCGCCCGTTCGCCCAGGAAAAAACCAGTCCTACTACTTTCAGAACAGACCTTGTACTTCGTGAAGGGGGAAGTAGAAGGTAAGGGGTTGCTCGATGGACTTTCGTCAGGGTGTAAACCCTGACTAAATATGGAGCAACTCAAGTTACTCCACGCAAGGTTATTTGCGCATGGAAAAGGAAAATCCAAGAACGGGAGAGGAAGTTTGACAGTTGTGAGAAAGATGATAGGAAGATGAAAGATGGAAGGGAGGACAGGAAAAGGCGATTGCTGGTTTCCTCCGATCGGCCTAGCCGGACGTGCCGTATACAGGAAGCGGGGGTCTAAGTGGTTTGTTGCTTCCGTCAAGGAGCCTTAAAGGACCTAGCACTCGGTATCAGCTCAACCACCGTGATCCCGTTTTGCCCGAACACATACGTCATACACATGACGCCCGATGTGGACGCATGTGAGCGCTGCTCCCAGCCCATTCGTGGTAGGCAGCAATTCTTGCCGTGCGCGTCTTACAATGAGCGTTTTCACTGTAAATGCATCAACATAAGGCCGAGAAATAGAACATCCACATGGAATCTGGGGCCAGCAAGTATAAATGTGTTCATTGCGTGAAGCGGCGTGACCCTTCGGCCGCAGAGCTTATCGGCGGAACCGGCGACTACCCGAAGTGCAGCGTTCTTCCCTGGACTTTCAAGACTCAGATTCCGTCAGTGCTTCCACGAGTGTTGCTTTAATGCTACAAAAAATGGCTAGTCGAATGGATGCGTTAAGTGATGAGGTGCGACAACTTCGTGCGGAAAACGCGCTCCTGCGTGAAGCTTTGAGTGGCCTGAGTGCGTCTGTTCGTACCGCCAGCCAGAGTGAGTGCTCGCATTCTGACTGCTCGGAATCTCGCAGCTACGCTTCAGCCGTGGCGGCAAATCTGCCTGCTGAAATGTCGGCCCCTCCATCGAAGCCTCCTGCTCAGGACCAGAGTACCCATTTGCCACGCCCGTCGAAAGCGGTGAGCCAACCACCTCGGCCTCGAGCAACGTTTGGCGCAGCTAAGCAGTCCATGCTTAAAATAGCGCCCAGACTACCGGCGAAGAAAAGCTTGTTTTTTTTCTCGCCTGGACCCGACAACAACGGCGTCGGACATACAGGAACTTTTGGCGGATACAGTAGGTGACAAGGTTGTTACTTGCACAAAACTGAAAACGAAGTACGATAAATATTGCTCCTTCCACGTTTCTCTGGATGAGCATTTATTTGAACTTGTGAGCAAACCGGAAGTGTGGCCTGATGGTAGCGTGTTTCGCCCTTTTTATGGAAAGCTGTGGTCCTCACGGCGCTTTGATGACGCTAACGGTGCTCTGACTACATCCGAAAATTACACAGGAAATTAAGCTGTATTACCAAAACACGAGAGGGATGCGAACTAAAAGGGAAGCTCTCTTCGCGAATGCATACGAATGTGAGTATGACATTATGTGCCTGACGGAAACGGGGCTAAACTAATCATTCAATTCGATTCAATTCAATTCAATTTATTCTCCAGTTATACACTGGAACGTTCTCCGGGCTAAAAGTCCCGGAGATGTTTCCATAGCAGCGACAGGCGGCATATACAGAGAAATTCTATACAGTACAAAAATTAAACAGAGTGTATACATATAAAAAGTACATAAATATATACAAAGCACAGAAAAGAGGACACATATACAGAGCTATAAACAAAAAAAAAATGTGAGGCAGAAGGCAATTACAGTTCACTGAAGTATTCGTGTAGCTTTCTGCGCGAAAAGTTATTCATATCTTTATGGCGATTTAATATAACAGGTAGATTGTGCTTTATGGACTGCAATTTATAATAGCTGCGAAAATGAGGAATGAGCCAAGGGTCGGTGTTACGGGTAGCAACATTGTGTTCGTGGGGTGTAAATGAAGACACACCTTTAAAAAATGATTGAAACTCTTTTGCGGAAAAGAGAAATGACTTTAAGGTGCGATACTCATAAAAGTGATGAATTCGGATAATATTGTAGTCAGCAAAACTATCGGCGGTGGTAAAATAGGATCAATATTTGCTATGTGGCGCATAATTTTCTTTTGAAGGACACTGATTTTGTTTATGCTGGTTTGTGTTGTGGTAGCCCAAACTAGGTTGCAGTAGTTTATTTGAGAGAAAAATAAGCCATATGTAGTGTAGCGTAGTCTTCGAAGGCGCTGCGTCGCGAACGGCTAGCGGTACGCCTCGGTTCAGTCCTGAGGAAGCGACCAGTCCCAGCGGCAGCGATCAGCGCACACGCACGAGCATCGGCGCCGTTGTCTTCGTCCTCTTCTTCCTTACGCCAGCCGCCCAAGGTTCGGGAGCCGAAGGCCTGTCTTACAACTGCCCCCGGGCGAAAAGGCGCCATCCTGGCGGCCTATGGTGATGTGACGATGGCGGGGTCGTAGTATGGTTTGAGGCGGTCGGTGTGGACAATTTTACGGCCTCGGCGACGATGATCAGTAGACGGTGTAAGGGGTTCGATGAGGTAATTGACGGGGGATGTCTGCTTAAGAATGCGGTAGGGGCCCTGGTACTTGCTGAGAAGTTTGGAAGAAAGGCCGGGACCTGAGGAAGGAACCCAGAGCCAGACCAAAGAGTCAGGAAGGTAAGTTGGAAGAAGGTCAGAGGGATCACGGGTGCTTTTCTGCAGCTGCTGGGCGTGTGAAGTGAAAGACCGGGCAAGCTGGCGGCATTCTTCGGCATAAGTGGCGGCTTGAGAAATAGTCGTAAATTCAGAAGCATAAGGGCGGTAAGGGAAAATGGCGTCCATAGTACAAGAAGGCTCCCGGCCGTAGAGGAGAAAGTATGGAGAGAATCCGGTGGTGGCTTGAGCAGCGGAGTTATAAGCATAAGTGACGAAGGGTAGAACGCGGTCCCAGTTGCAGTGATCGGAACCCAGGTACATGGCCAGCATGTCCCCAAGAGTGTCCCCATATACTTGAAGCCTAGCTTTTACAGGCAGTAACATTCGACCGTGGGATAGCGCGCCAGCAACGACAGAAAGCTTTTTAAAGATGTGACCGATATGATCGTTCCAGCTCAAATCGCTATGAAACGTTGCGCCTAGAATATTATGTTGTTCGACAAGTGCGATAGGTTGGCCTAAATATCGTAGTGTACTGTTCATGTTAAAAACCTTATTTCGGGCGCGAAATAATATCGCTTTGGTTTTACTAGCATTAAGTTTAAGAAAATTAGACTGCGACCACACGCACAGTATACCGAGTATTTCATTACATTTACGACTAGTGTGTTTGAATCACTACCGGTAATAAGGAAGGTACTGTCGTCAGCAGAATTGAAAAATTTAACTATTTTGTCAATTTCCACTAAATCGTTAATGTACATATTCAAAAGAACGGGGCCGAATATACTTCCCTGTGGCACGCCGCACACAATAGGTAACAAGGAACACTGTTGTCTGTCTAGGGATACGCATTGTCTTCGGTTACTCAGGTAGGACTCAAGCAGCATTAGCGGTTCTCCAGGAATGCAGTATGAATGTTACTTGCCAAGAAGAATTTTATGGTTTAGGCAGGCGAAAGCCTTACTAAAGTCAATGAAAACGCCTAATATAAATTGGTTGCTGTCAATGTTTTGTACAATTTGTTTTTTATTTCCAATAACTCTGGTTCTGTTGATCGACCCTTTCGAAATCCTAACTGTGCATCGCTAAGAATATGGAATTTTTCATTGAAATTTGTTATATGAAAAAGAATTATTTTTTCAAGTCCTTTTGAAAAGGTGGGAAGCACTGAGATTGGACGATAGTTAGACATTAGATTTTTGTCGCCGCTTTTGTAAATTACCGATACTCTGGCTATTTTCATAGCGTCTGGAAAGGTATGTGTTCTAATGGCCAAGTTAAATATGCGGACAAGCACAGGAGTAATATGTTCAAGGACATGTTTCATTGGTTTGATTTGCAAGTGATCAAAGTCGAGGGCTCTACTTTTTCTAAGGTTCAGAAATGAACTGAAACTTCAGATTCATTTGTGGGCTCGAAGAAAACACTTCCCAAAGGAACGTTACTGACATTGACTGTGTTTTGGGGCACGTGTGTCGCATTACTGATTGGCCCTGCTATATTTACAAAGTGATGATTAAAATGGTCAGCAAGCTCTTTTCAACGTAAGTTTTCGTTGGCGTGTGATATGAATTTCGGGGCTTGATCAATGTTTCCACAATTTAAGACCCTATTTAATATTTTCGAAATAGCAGTGGGGTGCTTTCTACAACATCTGGGAACAGTTGCTGGTAAAAGGTTTTTTTTTATTCGAGTTGTTTGCCATGAGGCATAATGAAAAAGAGAAAGAAAGTTATAAAAAGGAGTGTAAACAAGCCTCGCTTAAAAAGCGGCAAAAGTTCGCGATAAAGCGATTATCAGGAGTCCACTTGCGATAGTCGCCTGCAACGTTCCATCGCAGGCCTACCTTTCTTAGGAAGCGTCGTCTCAAGAAAGCTGTAGCCGGTCAAGTCCACAGCAAGTGTTTTTCGTCACACTGGTCGGGTGCAGCAGCACAATGGGGACACTTGTCAGTCACTTCGAAACGTTTGTCACGCCACCGATGACGCACAGGAGTCAGAGCCGCTCCTGCCCGAATCCGGCGCACAGATACCTCTTCCTCCCGAGTGAGACTCCGGGGGAGAGGGTACGAACACGGAGGAATTAGAGCGCGTGTTCGCTGACGCAAAGCCTGTTTCTCGGAAACATGGGACAGGAACGGATCTGAGGGAAGAGGGGAAGGTGGCGGGATATCGGATGTGTCAAGGTGTGTCATTGCATAAACATGAATATAATGCGGATCCTGGGCATGCCCGCGAATCCAATGTATGCGCACAGGACAGGGGTATTTTGTGCAAAGTTGGTGAATGGATTGTGTAACTTGGAATGTGCGCCGCACAGCCTTAAGCTGCTTAAGGGCGGCAAGGGAGTCGGTGTAAATGTGAACAATATCGAAAATGGGTGCGAGTGGAAGGGAAGCAATGGCATTGTGTATCGCCTGAAGCCCCAAGGCAAGGGGGTTTGAAGGTTTATTGAAACGAAATACAAATGAGTTGTAAGTTTCATAAAAAAGTTAGTACAGTAGGAGGTCCCGAAGTGAAAACTGTCTGGGGGACCTCCCATCAGGAATACATAAGGAAAGTGTCATAAGTTTGGCAGAGGAGCTGGAATAAAAGTATACAATCAAGTTAAAACCTATTAGTGTAATTTGCGGCAATGAATAAGTTATACAATAGTTAGCGGGCATAATTTAGCAGGAAAGGCATAAAATAGCAACATATAAGACCAATAGAAAGAACACAAAAAGACATCAGATAACAATGGGCACTGAATAAATGCAGATATAAAACACAGGCGAAAAAAGAAAGAAAAAAAGAGGTTCCAGATGAGTAACAATAGGACCGTTTGATGTCAGAGTGGGGAACAGAAAACAAGATGAAGGCAACCTTAAGCATGGCATGAAGCTGAATGGGTTGATAGGAGATGTTTTTTTAGTAAAGTGTAGAAAGCGGGCTGCGAACGTGCGGATTTGATTGCTAGTGGAATAAATTCCAGGTAGTATCCGCGCTATATGTAGCGCGGGAGTTAAGATGAGGATGGGAGGGACTGTAAACTGCAGTAACTCCCTGCAGTGCTGTGTGTGATGCATCGGTGTATATTATGCACCCTGGAGGAAGATGCGCGGCTGATATTGGCGTCGAAGCAGAGGAGCGATTGTGTGAGTTGACAGTATGACCATAGAGGAAGAGTCTGTAAACGATGAAGATGAAGCGACATCTCGCGGGCTCTGTTTTCTTCACGCTGGTGAATAATTTCACTTAATGTATTAAGTTGAGCGTACTCTTGCACAATGGGTATGGGTGTGATACGAGGAAGATAATTTATGGCGCGCATAGCCTCCCGATTGATTGATTCCAGGGAGTCCCACTGTCGGCGGGTGAGGCGATGAAATTGGGCCTGGTGCACTATCCGCGGCTAGAGGTTGGAGCGTACGAGCTGAAAGGCAGTATCAAAACGCGCTCCACTAGAGCGCATAGCTATGCGTTGAATCAGACCGAGAGTAGCGTGAGCCGATTTACGGGTCGCGTTTAGCCACGGAGTCCCAGTCCCAGATGTATGAAGTAGAAAACCTAGATCACGCACACTTTCTACTTGAGGAATTCGAGAATTATCTACCGCGAAGGTAAAAGGGGCTGCTTTCCGTAAGCCACTTCTGTTTCCAATGCGAATGAAACAAGATTTATTACACGAGAGGGTCAGACCCAAAGGGGGTAGCCGTGATGTTAAGGCATCCAGCGCTTGCTGGAGCGCCGACTGTTGCACAGTCGCATCTGGATAACAAGACCACTAGGTTATGTCGTCGGCATACGTCCTACAGTCTTCAATTCTTGGCACTCTTCAAGATCTCGGTCTCCCGCATCACTTTCTCCTTTCAATTCACTCATTTTTAACAAACAGAACCTTCAGTGTACGTGTCCATGGCAAGCCTTTTGGTCACTTTACCTCCAACCGCGGTGTACCCCAGGGCTCCGTCCTCGCCCCCACATTATTTAACGTAACTTTTATACCTCTTGTCCGAGCCCTAATAGACCATTTTTGTTTGTCGTAGGTTTGAATTTAACTTATTCGTAGTAGTCTTAAATTCTTTCAAGGTCATTTCTGACCTCGAGAGTAGAAATCTGTGGTAAAGACGGTTTTTGTTCCTGATCATGCAGATATGCTCGTGTGAAATTCAGGGTCATCTATTCTTTCCCCATCGATTACTAGTTTTTAGAGGGAAATGCTTAGCGTAAATACGTGCGAAGGCTTCAAGAAATTTAGATTACGCTTTGTCGACATCATTCTCGCCGAGAACAGTAGGCCAGTCATGTATGCTTTTCTCATATTTGAACGCTTCGAGTGCCCTCTCAGAGACACGTTGGAAACAGAACGCCTCATTATGGAATGCATTGTTCCCGGTGTTACTGGAATAGAACATAAAGATCGGACAGTGGTCGGTAATATCGGAAGTGATAGTGCCGGCCTCAGAAACATTGGTTTCCGTATTTGTAATGATAAAATCAACGGCAGGCGATCGACTGGCAGTAATTATTGTGGGACTCGTAATGGCGTTTGAAAAACCAGATGACTGCAGCGCAGTTACAAGATCATATGTGCTGTTATTGTCTTCAAGGATATTGATGTTAAAGTCACCAGCACAAATAAGAGGAAGCACTTTAGTGAAACATATTGCAGAAAAACCTCGAAAAACTTCAAGAACTCGTTAATATTCCCATCAGGGGGCCGGTATAAAACAGGTATGACTTCACCTCTGTACCTCAAAGCCAGTATCTCATATTTATTCGTGATAAGGCTAAACTCTGGTATCACAGTATACTGCGCACATTTTTTAGCGTAAATTGCCACACCACCGCCTCCCTATTTTCTCTATATATGAAATAATGATTGTAACCATCAAGAAGAAGTGGATTACAGTTTTCTTGATACCACGTTTCTGATATCATTATGATATCAAAGCAAAATTGGAATTCAATTGGGAAGCATACTATCTGGTCGTGTTTGTTTGTAACTGACCGGGTGTTGAAATGTGAAACACACTTATGCGAGGGGTTTTGAAGGTTAAGATGATTGGGAAAGGCAAATTCCATGTACTTCATAGTGATGGCTAACCCGCAGTAACAAACGACTAGCATGTTTTGTAGATATCTGCATTATGCAGAATCTTAATGACAGGCGCCCCATCACACTTCCTTGCAAAAATTTGGTCATTGTACACCCAAACCGACTTCCATTCATGTTCACGCTTTCTCTGGATTGCCGTTCCTAGAAGTCCTTTCAGCGATGGACATAAACGTTCACTGATATAAAATGGCTCTTTGCTTTCAATGCCGATTTCCTCGTTTCTCAGACACAGGCGTTTCGGTTTTGTTAATGCGGCATCTCGCTTTGACCGGGATTAAAACTGAACTAAAATGTTGTGCTTATCAGGGTTCCGAGTGGGCACACGATGACATGCCTCAATGTCACCTTCTGTGATTTCCTCACTTATGGCATGGCCGATTTGTGAATGAATGCTAACAACATTTTCTTCCTCCAGCTTTATTACGCCCTGAATTTCGAGGTTCCTATTCCTGCTGTATTGTTCCATGTGCGAACAAGGCGAGTTTCATGCTCTCGATGGCTGTTTTCCAGATCCAAGATCCAAGGCCTCGTTTTCTTGTACTACCTTCTGTTTTTCTGATTCTAGAGCTTTCACCTTAGTTTCCAGCTCGTTAATTGGCGTATAAGCAAACTTCAAACTGTCTTTCATATTGTTTTGCTCGGTTTTCAGCTCCCGAATTTTAGCTCTGCAATTTTGTTCCTAATACTTCTTGTAAGATTTCAGTTCTTGTCTGTATTCTTCTTTAAAGCGAGCAAATTCTGCCTTTAGTTCTTTTTCCACTTTCGCTAGATCTTTCGTCATGCTCGGTACCAAAAAAGTAAATAATCAAAGTACAACACACTCAGTAGAAAAAGGCAGCAGGGACGACAGATTGATAACCCGAAATATAAAAGATAAGTTATCAAGAATTAC
Organism: Amblyomma mixtum; assembly: GCF_055824585.1. Taxonomy (NCBI): domain Eukaryota; kingdom Metazoa; phylum Arthropoda; class Arachnida; order Ixodida; family Ixodidae; genus Amblyomma; species Amblyomma mixtum. The sequence continues at coordinate 63,768,330 of NC_143021.1, read as the reverse complement.
CAACCTGCAGTAAAGAATCAGGAAAGTGCTCAGCGTTTAGCATGTTCAAGTGCGTCTTATGCCTCAAATGAGTACGCTGTTTTCAGGGCCGATAGGGTGTATTCTGACAAGGTTAATTACGGGGGCGGAGTTCTGATAGCCTGCCGTTCTGTGCTAAATGCATTTAGGAGACCAGACCTGGAGACATACGAAGAATGTGTGTGGTTGGAAATTCCAACGTGTGACAAATCGGACTATCTAGTCGGCTCTTACTACTTTCCACCAAATTCTGCTCGTAACGTTTTCACCGATCATTTTTCGGATATTGGGGAAAAAAACTATTTTTCGAAGTACAAGGTTCACATATGCGGGGATTTAATCTTCCTAAGGTCGACTGGTCCACTAATGACTAATGACTTGGTCACTAATGACTGCACAGCAATTTGAGAAAAAACCGAATGTTTAGTTTATTTCAGTAATTTTCATGGTTTATGTCAATGTAATGCAATGAAGAACTGTGCTGGAAACATTTTACACGTAATTCTATCTAACGTGCCTCTTTATGGCGTGCAAGCGGTGCGCGATCCTCTTGTTCTGGTAGACAAATACCATTGCCCGTTTACCTTGTCGTTCTTCTTGTCTTTTCGCCCAGTGAGTGAGATGGTGACAGAAAAAAATTAGATACGCGTATGGCAATTACCTTAGGCTGTGCAATGATCTTCTGGCCTACGACTGGTGAGAATTGCTTGAGATAGAGGATGTAAACACAGGCGTTGAGCTACTTACATCAATTTACAGGGTATAATGAAAAAATGTTTACCTCTCCGTAAATCGAAAAAGTGTAGATTTCCTTGCTGGTTTTCGCGTGATTAGAGACATTGCTTGAAGAAAGAACAGAAGTATCACAAACTCTACGTGAAATCAGAAAGTGAATATTGGTACCAAAGATATTCACTGTGCATAAAAATTGTAAAAAAACTGATTGCACGCTATAAACCCGAGTACCACAAACCTCTTGAACGGAACTTTAAAAAGGAACCAAGTAGTGTTTGGGATTGTGTGCGCAAGCAAAGAAATGATAAGGTTAGTGCTGCTGTGATAAAGACGCGCGATGGTATCTGTTTTAAACCTCAAGATGTGTGCCAACCTTTTACTGATCACTTCAGCTCTTGTTTTGCGCGGCATGATTACACAACTGCTATTATCTCTTTTGAAGACAGCGCTGACTGTTTAGCTTATGATATTGTCACCGAGCATGAGGTTCTGACGGCGATTCAGAAACTTAAGCCGAAACTTTCAACAGGAGTTGATCAAATTTCCAGCTTCGTAATCAAAGGATGCGCTGATAGTTTCGGCCCAGTTTTGGCGCATTTGTTCAACTTATCGTTGCTAACTGGTGTTTTTCCTTGTCATTGGAAGTTGTCAGTAGTTGTTCCTATATTAAAGCCTGGCGATGCTTGTGATGTAAATAACTTTCGACCTGTGTCACTTATTTTTTCTTTTCCGAAAGTTTTTAAAATGGCTATGTGCGAACCCATGGGCTCATACGTCAAACAGAAGATCTCAATTCTGCAGCACGGTTTTTAAAAGGTCGATCTGTGAAAACGAATTTATGCAGCTTTTTTATTATACTGGGCCACATAATATTATATTAAACTCGCGGACTGTAAATTGTTGAGCAGTTTAAATGCCTTGGGGTCATATTTTCTGCCAGTATGTCATGGGACTATCATGTCAATTATATCTTGAAAAAAATAGCTTAAATCACTGGTTTTATAGGCCGTCTAAAATACATACTTCCCACAAAAACTAAGATGCTGGTATACAATTCAATATTCAACTCGCATTTAAACTATTGCCAGTTGGTGTGGGGCACTACAACATTCACTAACCTTGAACGTATTCATTTAATGCAAAAAAGATATCTCCGAAATGCATATAATTTACCGTTCCGACATCCAAGTGCAGCTTTCTTTTGTCATTCCAGAGTTATTAAAGCACATAATCTTTATAAATATCGCCTCAGTGTTACTTTTAAAACAGAAATCAAGAAGAATGTAACAAATCTTAAAAATTTAGCAGAACTAAGGAAAAAAGAATCAGTCTATCCAACAAGACGTGGCGAAGAATGGACAGTGCCAACACTTCGACTAAATCTTGGTAGGGAATGCCTTCAGTACACACTTCCATCTCTTCTAAATAGGTATATCCACATTAACCTCGATTTGTTTTCTTTTTCACGTCGTGAACTACATAATTTGTTTTTGAATAACATGGTTTAAGTTTTATTATGTATACATATTGCTGTTTCGTGTATTCTCGGGTGCTTCCTTGATGTGCTTGTTTTTTAAAATTGTATAAACTCTTGTGTTGCCTCCCTGTCAATAATTAGGATTGTAGACTCGTCAAGCTGCCCAAGGGCAGCTACGATTCCTCCATCTGTGGTGTTAGACGGGAAATAAACTGATTTGATTTGATGTATTTAATCACGGTGAAGTAGATGTAATCTACTTTGACATGACTAAAGCCTTTGATATGGCTTCCCATGCGGTACAGTCTTTGTCAAAAGTTTAGAGCCCAAGGGGTTCACTTCCAAGCTGCATATTGGGACTCCAGGAGCATTCATGGAAGTCCTACCTATTGTAGGAGGTAGTACCAGAAATCTTCTGATGTCCAGGAAATTTGAACCGCTAGAGATCCATTAAGAACGACACAGTGTGGCTCGGCTGCTAACGCAGTCAGTTTCTGCTGATTAACGAGCTAAGGCGGTAAGCTTAGGCCCACTAATTTTAGAGCGCACCTCTTAGGCGCCCTTTTCTGAGTATCACGGCGTCGCCGTCGCCGTTGTCCGTTGTAACCAGGAGAAGATAAAAGCGCAAGCTCCTCCCGTCTTTAGCAAGGAACAGTAAAAAAAAAATTGCTGAGGCTCAGCTTGGCTAAGCCTGGGTAATGCGAAGCATATTAGTGGCTAGGCTTGGTAATACATGGCTTTCCTTGGTTGAATACTTGGTCTTTTTAATACAACCACTAGAAGCCTTCGTCGTGGGGGAAGACAACGGCATGGCTACAGCAGAACGCCGACTAACCCCGAGACACGCGTTGGGTGAGCGCCTGGATTGCCACGGAAGCCTGCGTTCAAAGGGCAAGGCATCGCGCCGAACGGGTAGTGGCGTTCCTCCCTTCCTTTACGGTGCGGTTCGGGTGTCCACCGAGATGGCAGAGAATTACTGCGCCATTTCCTTTCCTCAAGAAACCTTGGGTTCAAATGGCAAGGCATCGCGCTGAACGGGTGGTGGCGTTCCTCCCTTCCTGTACGGTGCGGTTCGGGTGTCCTCCGAGATGACCTTAGGCCCGTAAACATTTCATGCTTACTGTACTCTCGGTTACGGGAGAGGCAGAGATTTTTGTCCTGATCGCTTGGAAGTCAATAAACTTCTCTTTATAGTATGAGACACAAGGACATTCAAGTGGTTGTATTAGAAACAACGCTCTTCCAGCCGGTGCTCTCGTTCTTCGGAGGATTCCATGGCGCGCCTTTGTCGTCTATAGGCATTCCGACGCTCCAAACGAGTCGACATACTACTACACTCACTACCGTCCACACTGATTGAAGCACAGTTTAACTCTTCCACCAGAGTCGATACACCACTGTCCGCACTGGTTGAAACACAGTTCGACGGCGCGAGGTGGAGGCCGGCTATCTCATCCGATGTCAAGTGGTGTGACGTCACGGTGTCACGTGGTGTGACGGCTAGGGGTCCCGCGGCGACGGCGCGAGGTGGAGGCCGGCTCTCTCATCAGATGTCACGTGGTGTGACGTCACGGTGTCACGTGGTGTGACGTCACGGTGTCACGAGGGGGTCCCACGGCGACGGCGTGAGTGGTAGCTCTAGCAATATGCTTCGCATAAAAACAGCGCCACGAGGACGGCTCTCACCAGCGCGCGTCGTAAAACGGGGGAGAAGGAAACCCTGGAGAGCGACCAGCCTTGTGTGTGTGGCTGGCCCCTCTCCCACCGCTCACCGGCGCGGCGCGCAAGGGGATTGCCGTCGATTGCTCTAGACTGTCCGAGTCGTTCCTACGCGATGTTGACGGAGAGGGCGCAGCCTTGCGTGCGCTAAGAGATGCCCTCCACCTCTTCACTGGCGCGACGGAGGCGTCACCACGACAGAAAGTTACAGATGCTCCTCGAAGTCACTCCCGGTCTTTGATCAATGAGGACGCGCGCCTAGCCCGAGAAGAAGAAGACTGCACAGCCGACACTGTGTATGTGCACGCCTGCCTTGGCGCGAAGAACAGACAGACTTGGAGCGAGCCTATATAAGAAGGGCGTTGAACAAATTGTGTTCTGTTTGTTTGCCTCTTCTCTTGTGGTAGTGCATTTAAGTGTAATAATTTTGAATTGTAATCTCTCTCAAGTTTATCTTTGCACGAGTTTCATGTTTTGTTAATCACTTTGCATGTGCTTGTACTAGTGATTGTGAAATCCTCTGTATCGTCTCATTGCTGTATAAACTTTGTTTTGTGAACCTTTGGCTACGACTCATTCGCTGGCTTGCGACCGGCGAAAGCTGGGCACCAAACGACCAAAAACCACTTGCCACGTGTTAGCTTGTCTTCGCTGAGCTTGCAACGCTGAGTCGAAGGCATCTCCTTTGTGTCCGAGACCTCTTCCCCCCCCCCCCCCCCCAGGCTCTAAGGATGTCTGGGAACGCACGCAATAAGTGCGCGAAGTTGGGTGAGAACCACCCGAGCCTAAACGCATAGCCGCCGTTTGTCAGTGCGAACCGCCTGCCTATATATAGCTTACTCTCTGCAAGTTCTTTGTGAGCATCAGCGAGGCAACCGGTGGAAGTCCTTCGTCTGCCGCTGCTGCGAAACCGCCTGCCAGAGCAGAGGCCCAGCGTCGTCACTGCCAGAATCCAGAGGTGCGTGCCGCCGCAGCGGAAGATGATCCAGGAGTGGGGACTTCAATGTAGATACAAAGACAAGCGGGCATTTCTTACGACTTATGTGGCATGCGGGAGAACACCCCGTTCCTCTCGCTCATAAGGGCTCCCACAGCTGTGACAACCCCGCGAAATACTTGCGCAGACCTCGTCTTTGAGAAGCAAGCTTTGGTGCAGCAGGTCGACCATATATCCATCTATTTCTCCGTCCACAAAGCTTCTTTCGTGACAATAAAGAACTGTTAGTGGAGTGTTTCTTGAAGAAGCAATATGTGTGAAAATTAACAAGTTGTCTGTAATTGTACATGCATGCCTTGCTCGAATTGTTTGCCTGAATGTATCGAAAAGCTGGAACAGCTGATGAGTTGCGCTCAAATTTCGCTTTAGGAAGTAACGTAATCACCGGCAATTTTTTTCATTCTAGTTCACCCGCAATAGTTTCAATACAATATCAAAAAAAGGTTCCGGTTCCACAAAATTTGAAGTCGCGTACTTAATGGATCTAGTCTATAAGTTCGCAAAATTTGCGAAAAGGACATTTTTCATTTCTTTCATTTTGTTCCGAAATTATAGCGTTGATTTCAAGACTAAGGTCGCTTCCCTTGTGTCCATGTAGTTGGCCATCAATAATAAAAAATTTAGTTGAAAACAAATAATGGCTTCGATTACCTGCACACGCACGCACGCACGCACGCACGCACACACACGCACACACAACACACACACGCGCGCGCGCGCAAACACGCACACACGCACGCACGCACTCACTCACGCACGCACACGCACGCACGCACGCACACACAAAACTGTGCCTCGTTATTACGGTCACTTTGCTCCCGAGCAAACTGTCCACAAAACGAGTCGTTTCTTATAACGAAGCACGGTGACCAAAAAAATCAGAACAAAAGCTGTCAGGCTATGGTGTGCTTGAATGCATAACGGCGTGATGTGAACTGGAAAATGGAGAAAATCTTCGGCGCTCCAAAGCATTACCCTAGTCGCTATTAAAATAAACCAGATGATAATGATGACTGGAAATTTCGTCTAGATGCGGCAGAGAAAAATACGCCGGTTATTGATGGTAGTACGATGCTAAACGTCGCGCAGGTTCGATCTTGCTATATCACATTGGTATAAATGAAACAGCGCAAGGCCCAAGGCCTAAGAAAAGAGCAGAGGTATGGAGGAAGTGAACAACACAGCGCTGATCTAACAATTGACATTTAGTTGGCACGTTGTGCGTACAAATACATTTTGGCACCGAAATAGAAAACACCGCAGAGAACATTCATGGGCCCGGAACCCTGCAAGACAACACAAGCTAGGATGTGCAATTCAGGAAGCGAAATTCTTTTTGTGATACCGATGGGGCGCTTACACAAGAATGAGCGTACTTCTTGATATTTGTGGCCTCGATTATTTCCCGACAAAGGTGATCTTGGCTCCTAGCAACAACTCGGCAGTATTAAAACTGTGGGAAGCCTTCGCACTCACGGCAATGCACGCTGAGGTTACGGAAATCTATTATCGACATTGTTACGGTGCTGCCTTAGCCTATCATTTGGGCATTGTCCTGTCTGGCCAATATAAAGGCTGTTACAATTGAGAGGAATGGAATACACAACATTTTTTATACACTTCACAAATTTGGACTCATGATTTTTCGCGCAATCGGGGATAGTTTTCCCTGGGTTGTTGACACGCATGCACAAGCTTGATAACTTAACGGGGGCCGAAAAAAACAACATCTACTCTGACTCTTTTTTCAATACTTTTGAAATTATGCGAGATCTTGTGAATATAGGGAATGAGGAGTACCCGCTATATTGCTTGACATTCAGGACAGGGGGAGCATTTCAATTTCTTCAACTGCACATCGGCCACAGACGAGAGAATGTGAAGTGAAATGCCACAAGCAGTTGGCCTGTCCACCTGGTTGCTAAAACTGCGTTCGATTTGATCTAGACAGGATTTAATAAGTCCACTCCTGAAGCTTGTCATCAAAATTCCTCTTTTAACAAGCCTCGAGTGCGAATAACTGTATGGACGCATCGCTTTATTACCCTTAGGATCGCAACTCCAGCACACACTTAAGGCTGATGTCTAGGAATGTGATTGTGTCCTTACTTCATGAGTTACATTCAAAGGGGCAAGAACATCTGAGAATGCACCACGAGCTTGAGCCATTTCCATGCTAAAAACCTCGCGGTCACTGGTTGGCAAAACAAGATAGTCATCCACGTAGCGACAAAGAGCCGCTATTGCTGCGTCCTTAAAGCGGGCATTTAGTTCTCTGTCATGCATTGCTAAAACGAAATCGCTCAAAATTGGAGCAAAACAGGAACCTATGCATATGCCTTTCTTCTGGATAAAACTTCGGCCTTCCCACTCTGTATACGCCGATTCAAGGTAGGCTAATACAATTCTAAAAAGTTTTCGAGCGACACGCCGGCTGCGTTTTGAATTAAATACATTTTGGTGCCAAAATATATTTATACGCACAGCGCGCCAAATAAATGTTAGTTGTTAGTTTAGCGCTGTGTTGTCCATTTCCTACTTTCCTCTGCTCTCTTCTTAGGCATTGGACCTTCCGCTGTTTCAATTATATCATGCATAACCAACTCATCTATCAGTTCGTGCTTTCAAGCTTTATATCACATTGCTCGAGGTTAACTTATTGAAAGATTAGTTGACTTTTTACAACCACTAAAACGAAGATCAAAGGAAGGAGAAGATATCTTCTGTTGACTCACTCGAACAATAACTTGACAGAAACAGCTCTTGATCTCGCCAAACGTGCCTCTTTTGTCCCCTGTGTCTCCGCCCTCAGTGGGGACAACAACCAATTAGGCAAGTTCACATACATACAGCCAATCAAAGATCAGGGAGAAGAAGCCACGCCTTCCAAACCCGTACAATAAAGCTAGTTTCACTGGCCACTTTCAGAATCTCGGCAAGTTTTTTTATTCTCCCCGCGATCAGGGTCAACACCCTGCGTTTACAACGGGTGTGACATGTTTACAGACTCAAATAAGAAACATTTTACAAGAAGATATAAACATGGTATAGACTTGCTTGATCGGCGCAGCGTGATCGCTTAAAATCTTTTTTTTTTCCAAACATTTTGACCGTGTAGCTCGTGACTCCACTTTGAAGTGCTGAAGCTGCGCAGTGTGGCACAAATTGACGCCCGTGACGTCAGGTGAATACCTCTTGTGCGAACGTTGACATCCCACGACCTGTAGCTACTGCGCTGAATGCGGGCTTTCAACGTAGCAAACCGAAATGAGGGAACTTGAGGCTGTGCAGAGGCAAGCGTTTGGTTTCATTCTTGAACGTTGTGACGGCGGCTCCTCTTCCTTTCCTGCACTCTCATTAGTGAACTGTACTCCTCTTTCATAACATCGCCTCTCTGATGCTCTGAAATTTTTCCATTGCATTGTTAGTTCTCATTGCCGTCTCTCGCAAAAGACTTATCTGTAGTTCGCTAAACCAATCACACCAAGGAGCTAAAGTCTGCTAAACACTGCACCTTGTACGCACAGCCTAATTTATCTAACCGGAGTTCTTTTTTGCCGCCACCAGTAGACGATTAGAATTCGCTTTCAGGCAGCAGCTATGCGCTTCCATTGAATGAGTTCCGAGACGCCACTGAAGCTCGTTAGCGGTTTTGAATGCGTGATTCCGCAAGGTTGGTGTGTGCGCGTTTCGTTTTCGCTTTATGGCGTTGCCGTGTTAGTGGCAGGTTGTGACTGTAAAACTAACATTTGCCAAAAGGAGGAAAAATGGACTAAAAACAAATGCCGTTTCGAGGCCCGCAGGGGTCCCGGAACGTGCCTTGTTCATATGGAAACAAAAAAAGAGGTGGGCCATATTTATACATGCCATGGCCGCCGCGGCGGCTCAGTGGTTATGCTGCTCGGCTGCTGTCCCGAAAGACGCGGGTTCGATGCCGCGGGTTCGATGCCGCGGGTTCGATTCAGAGGCCCGTGTACTGTGCGATGTCAGTGCACGTTAAAGAACCCCAGGTGGTCGAAATTTGAGGAGGCCTTCACTACGGCGTCCCTCATAGCCTGAGTTGCTTTGGGACTCAGGCAAGGGCCCATGTCTCCGATAAAGCGCGCGCGAGGTTCATTGGACGTTGAATGACTCTTAGAGCAGGCACTATGATAATCATTTCTGGGTGGATAAGATAGTGGCTGACTTCTAGGCGATATTGTGCTCGGCGTTTTTGTTGTTATCGGCCAACGCGTTCGACTCGGCCGTCCCGAAGCAAAGTAGTTTTGATGCTTTTGTTGCTGCCTCCTGCTCTTCTCAGATTCGACATGGAATTCTATAAGTCACTGCAGGGTATATTGAGCGTTCTAAGTTATATTTGGCGAGCACAAGTTGCTGCCTCCGTTTCCTAGTGGGAACGTGGCACATTAAACTATGGTGTCTTTCTTGCCAGCGTTCCGCTTAGAGGAACAGAATGGCGGCCCGCTTCCGCTCTTCCTTCGGTGTTGTGGAAGGGTTCTAAGGATGCCTTGCTCAGCGTTGAGGAGATGGCTGGGGTTCTTGCGAGCTGTTCTTTCCTTCCATTTTCTTCCGTCCTTCTCGTCCGTGGGGATGAGCATAGGCGGGGCGTAAGGAAAGCGTTGAGCACACAGAGCGTTTGTGCCCAACCGGATGCATATTATTGGCAGTCATATATATAGGCTTCCGGTAGATTGACGTCACTAGGTCGGTTCTTGAGCGCTGCACTGGAACATCGAGGAAAGCGACGCGAGCGAACGCTTCTTCCTCCATCGTGAATTCGATCGCTTGCTGGATGGAGTTCAGGCGCTGCAGTAGTGCTGGCGTATCCTGTCGGTGCAATACACAGAAGCAGACAGCCACATAGCGACATCTGAACGAAGCGAGGGCGAGCGCCTCGATGACTTCCAAGGCAAGGTTGGCGCATGTCACCGAAATTGGAGCACTCACTGCTGTTCGAAATGTTGCCAAAAAGAATGCACAGGTTCTGCAGGCAGAACTTTAAGAGGCGGCAGAGTCAACAATTGGAAACGGAGTGCGGTCAGCAAGCGTCCTGTTGTTCATGAGAACATCCTTAAGGCACTGTATCGCGAAACCCATCGCCAAACTTGTAATCATAGACTTGACGGCAAAAGACGCCATTATGTAATCTGCTTGGGTTCCGACATCCCGTAACGACGAAAAGAAGCGCACTGGGTCTTTCACATTAGCCATTCTTGTCCCAACCAAAGGGCGCAGTATGCTGTGTAGGTACTCAGAGAGATTATACAAGGGAAGTGGTAAAAGCCTTGACTATTGTCCGTAAATGCACACCTGACTTATCTCCCTTGGGATCAGCGTAGATGGCTGGAGCTGAGCCGTTATTACAAAACAGCCAGTAATACAAGTTCTTACTTTGAGGTGGCACAAACCTGAAGACATACCAAAATATATGAAGTTCGGTCTCAGTTTGATTTGTTTGCTCTCGTAGTACTTCCACATATAGCCTTGTCTTTGAGCAGCTCCGCTGTTTCTGCAACGTAATCCTTCCGGTCTAGCACTACTCGTCAGCCGACATGATACTTCTGATATTGCTACAACCACTCCTGCTATAGCCTTGAAAGGGCTGCAGTATTTGTAAATAAAAATAAATAAATGGTATAGTTTGCTTTTCGGGCGGGCATTGCAGCGCTTGTCGAACACCCGAAGCTTAAATTTCGGGGAATGCGAGGAAAGCACATGTCTCCTTTTGTGGGCACAAAAGCAGACATGTGCCCTGAAGCGTTTGGGCTAATTATGCTGTATCTTCAGGTTGAAGTTCCTGCGGGATAAATATTTCACGAGCGACTCAATGCTGATAATGCCGAGGAAAATACGTTTGCATGTAATCCCCGATTTTGTAAGCCGTTTGTGTTGCCGACCTGATTTCATGGACAATTTAAATTCTGGTTTGGCAAATTATTTCATAGCTTGTTTCTAATTCTCTGGAATAATTCGAGATAGTGCCCAGATTGTTTCAATGGGATGTCCAGTACCCATCAGGCGTAGGTTTCAAACCGGCTACGCGCTTGAACATTGGCTTGCGCGTCCAAGTGACCCCGTGCACTTGCGTTTGTAAGCGGTCGCACAAAACCGGCCATGCGTTCGAAGTTGTGCTGGAACCTGCAAGTGCTCTCTTTCACTCGCGTTTGGACGACCTCGCGCACGCATGGATGTTGACAAAGACGACGATATCCAAAGCACAACCCGAAAGGCTGGCAGTTCAACATTAGGGAGAAAGATTGCGGCGATGGCCGAGTGGTCTAGAGCAGCGGAAAGCGGGGCTTGTGTGCTCGCGTTGCCGCTGTCTTGAATTCCGCTCAAGGCCATAAGTGGGGTCAGTCTTTTTTTCTTCTCCGGTTTTCTTGGAGGCTTCATAGACTGAACGCGACTAAAGGCATTTGGGGTTCTAATGCTGACGGATTAAACGTTCGACAGCATGAAGCACGCTGTCTGGCGGTGCAAGGGGTGAACAAGAAAAAAACGCCGCCGAATGTCTGTTCATGTCTTTGCCCGTAACTATTGCGACACACTGGTAAGTTCAGATGTTTGGCACTAGCCGCCTTAGTTTCCCTTTTAGGTCTTATAAATATGCTACGGGGAGCAGCAACGCTACAACACACCGTATTTATCAAGAGGCGCTAGTGAAACTTGAGTTTATTGACAATGCCTCGATCTGGAATCCTCGAGTCGACGTGGCTATTATTCACTCTTATCGTTCAAAAAATGCGGGGACACTTATGCCCCGCCTTAAGGGTATGACGCGGCAGCGTCTTGGGTCCCTTCATTGGCCTGGCTTCCTCTTTGCAGAGACGGATACTGGTCTTTACTTATTCACTTATTTCATGATCTTTAGTTTTCTCACTTATTTCTTTCAAGGCGTCCCTTTAACCAAGTCGAGCGAATGTTTAATATCCATGATGTGATGAAGGAAGGAGAGTGCGATGATGAAACTGTATTGTGGTTTCGAAATCTAACACAACTGAGAAAAGCTCCAAGCCTCATTGCAAGCTAAAAGTGCTGCGTTTTTGTAAAAAAAATCACTTAACTTGTGTTGCACTGTACCCCATGCCGTTTAAGGCAATACAGGAAAAAAAAGTTCTCCAGTGCAAAAGCAGTGTATAGACCTGAGGCGTGTATAGACCTCATTTTACAACGAGAAGCACCAAGTTCCAACTTCGTGATTAACGAAGCTATAACCAAGACAATCTTCTTCACTGACCATCAAACAGTCTCCCCCCCCCCTTTTCTCTCATAGTCCAGAGGCAGCAGCTAAACCCAGCGTGGGTGCATTATTGCGGAATGCGGAGAAAAAGCACTGCATGAAAGTTTTCTTCTTCTTTTTTATAAGGTTTTTTCCTTCTCTTTTCGTTCTCTTTTTCTTTTGTTTTCTTTCTCTTCCCTGCTCTCTTTGTTGTGGGGTCAAGATATCTTTTTTTCTTTCTTTTTTCCCTGCCCTTGCGGCCAGGAGGAGGGACAAGTTCTCGCATTTTTCAACGAAAGTTGCTGCACGGCTACGCATCCTGTCGACTACCTCAGAGCTGGACATGCCTGTGAATAAGCAAACCTGCGGGGCTTAACAATGCAGAGGCCGCATCTGGACATTGTATTTTCCTACTGCGTACCTGTACTGCGCACTCTCCATTTTTTGCGTGTGGGTCCCACTCCCCCTTATTTTTTTTTGTTTTTTACCTGTATTTTGCTTCTATCTACTTTGTGTTTCTCGCTCACCTGTTCTGTGCCCACCCTTATAAAAGGGGAAACGTCAGCAAAGACAAACCACTCTTGAAGAAGATCGGCCTCCCGATCGAAACGGCGAGTCAAATAATTATGTTTAATTTAACGAAGCGTATACTTCGCGATATACTCTTTTAAGCAGTCAAGTACAGTGGTCAGCAGCCTTGTCTAGAGCGCTCGGGCAGTGCACTTCCTTGCAAAGAAATCCAGATTTTGTGGCAGCCTCTAGGGTCCAGCTGCAACGCTTGCACGGAAGTAGCGCCAGATAGCCTCGTAAACAAAGCAGGCACGAAAACTTTGCCCTGTAATGAGGGGCTGCTCTCTAATTTCGGTTTTGTTACCAAGTGCGCACTGCTCAAGAAGCGCTCTAGACAAGGCTGCTCACCACTGTACTTCATGCTCTCGCAACCTATATATAAATATATATATATATATATATATATAGTAAAAACGTAGACCAACGTTTGAAACGCTTGAAACAATTTATTGACGTTTCGGCCGTGAAACGGCCTTCGTCAGAATGTCATTCTGACGAAGGCCGTTCCACGGTCGAAACGTCAATAAATTGTTTCAAGCGTTTCAAACGTTGGTCTACGTTTTTACTACTACATACCGTGCCAAGATTTTCCCCTTTTTTTGCTGCATTATATATATATATATAGAGAGAGAGAGATATGTAGAATAAATGCATGAAAGAAAAACAAAACGGCGGTATAGTGCTGCCACGAAATGGCCAGCGAAGAAGCCAATCTGTTCGCGCAGCCGCGAGTTCCAATCCCCGTCGTGGATATTTATTTTTATTTGCTTCATTCTCTTGGCACAAGCTCCCAAAGATCTTGCTGGCTGAAAGCTGGCTGAAAGGCACTTCACGCGTTGGTCGACTCCGCCCCCACCGTACGGCGAGTATTCAAAAAATAAAGGCGGGAAACGGACGTTAATCGGCCACACAGGGCAATAAGTCGCAGTTCCTAGGAATTCTAGGAACGTATAGATCGAGTTCCCGCGCAAAAAGACAAGTTCAGAATCCTCTTCAGTGCACCTTTAATGGTTTTTCTGCAAAGCAGTTAGCCCGACTCTGCAATACTTAATTTCATCAAACTCGTATGTTGGCCCCTCGACTCGGGTTTATCATTTATTGCAGGGAAAGCTCTACTTGGATATGTTGAAGATTTCGTGTCCGCAAAGCGTGTCGGCAGCGGTTTCTCCGTTCGTGTGAGAGTTAAGCGAAAAAGAATGATTGTGCGCATTATAGGATGACGTGAGGATGATGCGCGTCAAAGCTTGGTGGATGTGCAGTAATTAGTGGATTAATTAAAGCCAAAAATATAATTTATACTTCAAAATTGTACGGACGTCTATAAAGTGCGAGTACGTGAAAACGGTACTAGACGTCAAAATTGAGGCAAAAAAAGGAACTGCATGACAGGCGATGATAAAACGTCGCTGTACACCAATTTTTATTGATCTCTAGCAATTAGTTAATTATCTAGAGGCCAAAAGGTCGTTTAGACGTTAAAACAGCCTGGGATGTGCATATACTGCGAAGACGTGAAAATAGCAGTAGACGTCAAAATTGGAAGAACTGAACAGAGAGACAAGCAGTCAAAGGAGAGAAAAAGAGGCAAAGCGAGAGAGTCTAAAGTGAAACAAAGAGAGGCGACGAGTGTGAAGGGGTCTTCATTGCTTTTGCATTCTCCCAATGCCGGTCGCGGCAGTGATCGCTAACGTTTTTAATATCATTTTCTATCCCCGGTCGTCTTCATGCATGGCACAGTCCTACACCTTTTTGTGAAGCGCCCATGTGTTCTTCAATAGTTGTTCTGGACAGATATTTCAGTACGCTTTAGTTTGCGATCATTATTTTAGAATACGGTGTTTTTCTTTGTAGTGTAGGATAAATGTTACTGCTTTCAGCGCGCCTGAGTTTCTCAAACTATGGATTCTCCCAACGCAGGTGCACGCGATGATCACCTTCTTTGAGAAGATGTCAGTAGAAATTTTTTTTTCCCCAGAATACAGTCAGTTTCCTTTCCAGACTCGGGCACACCAAAAACAATCACGTTTGAATCTGCATTCCTGCTCTCCAGCTCATTCACTTTAGCCTCAAACGAAGTTAGTTCTTTTTTTTAATACCCCTATATGTTCACTGGGTCGTTTATACAACGCAGAAAACCTTGTGCTGAGGCCACCTTCGAGTGTTTCCTTTTTAATCTACTCATTTCAAAGTGGCGCAACTTCCGCTAATTTATTTTGGCCTGCCAATATTTCCTTGAGCAGGTTCCGAGTGCTGGGTTCCTCTTCGGGAGATCCAGGATTTCTCTCCAGATCACCGAAAAGAACAAGCTTCCAAATACAATACGTATCATCTTCAATGCACATGGATTGTTCTGGACACCCTCATGTTGCCAAATGATCTGTGCGTCGAAATCCAATCTCGCGATGTTCCACTACATAACTCTACGACGACGGGAGAAAATGAAGCAGTGGACCAAGGAGGGAGCAGGAGAAGGAACAGCCGCCAACTGCAAGCGCGGGTGGTCTGGCCGAAAGCGGTGAACGGCACTCGCAGCGCACACCCGAGAGGAAAGGGACGTGCTACGCGACGGCCCATTGGCTTGCTGATTAGCGGCTCGGCGCTGTGGCCACATTACGCCACTCGTCCTCGACCAGCCCGCCTCTAGCCTTCCGAGACGCTGAGGGCGCGCGAAGGGAGAAGACGGGCGCACATCGGCTCCTATTCTGATCGCTCCTTATTGCGGTCTGTCAACTCGGACCCCACGAATCTTGGCACCATCGTCTCCGCGAAGATCAGCGGCACAAGTGGGCCCCACTTCCATCAAGGTGGGCCCATTTTTGACGAAATTCTGAGATTTTGAAGCTTTCGCCCACCGCCGCGGCGCTAAACCTAACGGCGGCGGGGCGTTCGCCGGCGTTCGCCAGCCCCGGCTGGGGATTCCCCGGCGATGGCGGCTCCAAATACGGTGACCGGCTATGATCCGCTGTCCATGCAAGTCGTACGCATGGAAACCGTTCAACCCGAGGACCTTCCAACATCGGAAGATGACTATTTGGCAGATATGGTCAAAATCTGGAGACGCCGGCAGAAGACGAACGCTCCCAAGCCAACTGGAGCCGCCGCCCAGCACCAGGCGGCAGTTCGGTCCCCGCACGCTTCGCAAGGAAGTGTCGGTGGCGCGGCCTTGAAGGGTGCAACTTGCAAACCCCAGTGGCGGCCGCAGCAGACGCCGCGCATTGGACGCGACGACCTCATCGTGGTGCTCAAGCCACGCGAGACGCTGGATCTGAAGGCCACCTTCGCTCCAGGTGAAGCCGGAGTTGCCGTGCGCAACATCATACGGGACTGTGGAGAGGTGCAACTCTCTGTATGGCCCGTGTGGGACCAAAATGTGCTGGTGTGTGGCGTGAACTCTGTGCCAGCCGCTGAGAAGCTCCTCGGCGATGTCACGCTGACGGTCGGCGACCGCCAGCTTCTGTTTCGCGGGCACGCCAAGGCTTCTGGCGAGGTCTGCAAGGGAGTGATCAACGTTCACCCCGGCGAAACGTCGGCCTCCCTCAAGCAGAAGCTGGAGTGGAGACACGGAGAAATACTTTCTGTGCGCAAGCTGGGCGGCACCGCCATCGCAGTGGTCACCTTTCAAGGGAAGAAGGTACCCCGCCAAATCTTCTGCAGCGACCAGGGCATTCCTGTGCGACTGTACAAGAAGACGATCCCCGCCTGTCATCGATGCGGCACGGTGGGGCACCGGGCTGACATCTGCCCGCGGCCGCAGTCGGGACGCTGCGGCCTCTGCGGCTCTCAGGTGGCCACCACACCCGAGGGCATACCACAACATGAGTGCACCCCCCGATGTCTGCTGTGCGCGGGTGCCCACTTCACCGGTGCTGCCGGCTGCGTCGGCAAGTACCGGAAACCGATCAAGCCGGGACCATCACGGAGTCAAAGCAAGCGGAAGTCGGCTCAGAAGCAAGCTCCGCCCACCAATGCCAAGGACAGCAAGTCCACTTCTGCGCCGGGCAAGTCCGGTCATGTCAAGACGGCTGTGAAGTCCGGGACCCAGGCGAGGTCGCCGAACTTCAGCGCTGGGGATTTCCCGCCTCTAGCGACCGCCCAAAACAAGGTGAGCGATTGGGCTAGGGCTGCCTCCGGGCCTCTTTCTCCCTCCCTCTCCCCTACGGAAGCCGCCCTACAGAGGCAAAATGTTGAACTTAGGCGCCAAACAGAATTCCTAGTGCGGAAAATTCAGGAGCTGGAGGCTAAGTTAGAGGGACGTAAAGAACCTCACGCTGGTCCTTCCGAGCCTATAGAACTAGCCGAGCCGGAGGACCGAGATGAGAATGCCTCGGTCGCATCTGGGCTGACAAGCGTGTCGCAGCAGTCGGCCAGCACAGTGGTTGGTAGGCTGCCAATGGTGGAGAGCCGCCTGTACAACCTGGAGAGCGAAATTGATGCTCTGCCAGGTAAAATCATGGAAGCGGTCCGGGGCTCCATTCAGCAACTTCTTCAGGCCGAATTGGCAAAAATCATGCCTGCTATAGTGGCACAGGTTACTGAGACAGCTCTCTCTGTCGTTCAGGACCAAATTGAAGCTCAACTCAGTCAAAGCCGCTCCCGCTCGCGGTCTCCGCGACCAGACCTCCGCAGGCGGAAGGTGGTCCTTCGCCAGGCCACAGGCTCACTAGAAAACATTCCGGCCGCTCTCTCTCCGGACGTGCTGGTGCCTCTGCCTGAGGCCCCATCACCTTCGGGGGTGGGACCTGGCCCCCAAAATTAAATAATCACGTTCACGATGGCTAGCCGACCCCAGCGGAAAGCCAACAACAATTCGGAGCAATTCGAGATCATACAGTGGAACTGCAGGGGTCTACGGAGCTGGAAAAAACGGTCACACCTCCAGCTCTACCTGCAGTCTCTCGGTACCGCACCGGCGCTCCTAGCTCTTCAGGAACCCGGCGCAGATGCTAAATTCACAGGGTATAGCTCGTTTCAAGGCGGTCCTACAACGTGCATCCTGGTGAACAAAGCGTACACCGCAGTCCCAGTAGACCTCGAACTGGAGACTGAACAGGAATACAGTATGGTCAAGGTCCTGCCGCTCAAGCGCCGCGACCCATCAATACATGTCCTTAACATTTACTGCCCCCCGCATAAGCCGCGCGTGACCTTCAACGAAATCTTCTACCGCGCGCTCAAATCGGCTGACAAGGAACCTCTAGTGATCGTTGGGGACTTCAATGCTCCAAGCCTACATTGGGGCTACCACTTTGAGAAGGCCAGAGGACGCAAGCTGGCGGAGCTCATCTCCACACTTCGTCTTACACTCCTCACGGATCCGTGTTGTCCCACACGTGTGGGCAACTCGGTTACGCGAGACACATGCCCTGACCTGACTCTCGTTACGAACACCAGAGACGCTACCTGGGAGAACCTGGGAGAGACTCTTGGTAGCGATCACTGCCTTCTCCGGGTCACTCTTCTGGCGAAGGCGGCTCGCAAAAAGTGGGGCCACACTAAATTGACCGAGTGGCATAAGTTTCGAACAAAAGAGATACCTCCCGTGCTCTTATCCGGCGGATATGCGGAGTGGGCAAAGCAATTAGACACAATACAAAGACAACACGTCACGACACTTCAGACCACTGAAGAGATCCCTGCAGTGGACAATCACCTCCTGCACTTGTGGGAGGCTCGCCGGAGTCTTACCAAACGGTGGAAGAAGCAAAAGCTGAATCGCAAACTTAAAGCTCGCATTGTCGACCTCACGGAGCAGGCTGCGGCGTATGCTGCCCAGCTCACCGATTCAAACTGGATAGAGAAGTGTAATTCGGCAGCGCGTCAGATGAGCTCGAGAGGAACATGGCGCTTCTTTCGCAGTCTCATCGACCCCACTCAAACGAGAGGGGAGACGCAAAGACAGCTCCGGCGGGCTTTGCACGGGTACCAAGGTACGACGGCTCAACTCGCGGACACCCTGTGCGACAGATATCTCTGCCGCATAGAGGACCCAGTTGGGCCCGAGTACGAGTACGCGGGAAAGCCGAATCCCGACATTGATGCCCCTTTTGAGTTACACGACCTTAAGGCGGCTTTAGCTAAAATGCGGCGAGGTACGGCTCCGGGTCGGGATCGCATAACAGTCAATCTGTTGGCCAACCTCCCAGATTCGGCCTACCTCCACCTGCTAGGGTACATTAACCAGATTTGGGACGGGCGTCCACTCCCTCCCGAATGGAAGACCTCCTTGGTCACTTTCATCCCTAAGCCAGGCAAGCCAGTGAATACCGACAACCTGAGGCCCATCTCACTAACCTCTTGTGTGGGCAAGCTTATGGAGACGATGGTTAGGGATCGCCTCTCTCCACACATAGAGACCAAGGGCCTCTTTGCAGACACTATGTTCGGGTTCCGACCGCATATGTCTGCGCAGGACGTCCTCCTCCAGTTACACCGCTACATAATACGACCCACTGCCATGCGCCACAACGACAAGGCCATCCTTGCCCTTGATCTTAAGGGGGCCTTTGACAACGTTCGTCATAGCAGCATCTTGGCTAACTTGAGTACCACTGATTGTGGGCGCAAGGCATTCATATATGTAAGAGACTTTCTCTCCAAGCGTCAGGCCTTCCTCAAGATTGAGGATGACGAATACGGACCATACACGATGGGTACACGGGGTACACCCCAAGGGGCGGTCTTGTCGCCACTTCTTTTCAACATTGCCATGATGCAGCTTCCCCACCAATTGGCCCGGGTGGAAGGCATTCATCACGCACTATACGCGGACGACATAACAATTTGGACTACCGAAGGGAGCTTTGGGGAAATGGAGGACCGCCTTCAGCGGGCCGCCACCATAACCGACAGCTACGCTATCGGCTGTGGTCTCCAATGTGCTCCCGCAAAATCGGAACTTCTGCACATCAGATCCGATCCTAAGGACAACACGAGTTTGCAAATCTCTCTGACGGGAGGCCCCATCAAAGAGGTCGGGGAGCTCCGCATACTAGGTCTGTTCATCCATAACAGGCTCAGCCCGGAATCCACTATTGCCAAACTCAAGCGCGTAGGCGAACAGGTCGGACGCATGATCCATCGCGTTTCTAACAAGCGCGGCGGGTTGCGAGGCAGGGACGCGCTTCGGCTCGCCCATGCCTTCGTGACCAGCAGGATCCTCTACTCCGCTCCCTACCTTCGCACTACGAAACAACAAGAAATAAGAATCGACACCATCGTTAGAAAGGCTACAAAGCGAGCACTGGGCCTCCCAGTGGCCACCTCCAATGCTAAGTTGTCGGCGTTGGGGGTGATCAACTCCTACCAGGAGTTACGAGAGGCCCACCTCGTGAACCAATATACGCGACTCTCGCAGACGGCATCCGGGCGCCGCCTGCTAGACCGCTTGCACATCCAACACGAGTGCACTCCAGAGGAGACGTGTCGGATTCCGGAGCTATGGCGTCACAAGCTCTGGGTCCCTCCACTCCCGCGCAACATGGACACACATACACACGAAGGCAGACGAGAGGCGCGCGCTCGGGCCCTCGAACACCAACACGGATCCAAACAGGGTGTATACTACGTTGACGTGGCAGGGCCGTCGCCCAATGGGTTCTACACGGCCGCAGTAGTTCACCAGGATCAATGCGTTAACGGGCTCTCCTTTCGAGCTCGAAATTCAGCACAGGCTGAGGAAGTAGCCATTGCGCTTGCCGCCTCGGACTTGAATTCGAAGGTAATCGTGACAGATTCGCGTCGAGCCTGTCAACACTACCTGGCTGGCGAGATTTCACCTTTAGCCTGGAGTATATTAAAGCGCGCAGTGAGGGAATCGGACCCTTCGCCCAAACGCATAGTTTGGACTCCAGGCCATCAGGGCGTTAGAGGTAATGAGGCTGCGGACGCGGCTGCCCGAGCGCTTACCTACCGGGCACCTCACCCAGGCTCTTCCGGCTCGGAGATTGTGCAACCGCTTCTGCGGTTCAGAGAAATTCTGGACGACTATTGCGAACGCCATCGTCTTTTCCCGGTCCCTGCTAAGGGCCTGAGTAAAGCTGATGAGCGAACTCTGAGGCGCTTGCAGACCAACACTCTGTTGTGTCCTGCAATAGTGAAACATTTCGACCCCAAAATTGATGGGCGCTGCCCTCACTGTGGGGAAGTTTCCGATACCTTCCACATGGTTTGGGCCTGTCAAAAGAATCCTTCCCTTCCCCCCAATCCTTCCCCTTCCCGAGAGGCATGGGAGGCAGCCCTGCTCAACTGCTCGGGGCTGGAGTCTCAAAGGGCTCTAGTCCAACGGGCGCGAGTAGCGGCCTCGTCCAGCGGGGTCCCGGACTAAGGACTCCACCTATGTAAAGGGCCATTTTTGGCCTGCAAACTCTCCTGTTGTTTATTAAAAAGTTTTCACCACCACCACCTCTAGCCTTCCAGGGCGCATGTAGCGCGACATTTGCGACGCCTCTGAGTCTCAGCAGCCAAGCAGCGAGCTTCTCGTGTCAGGACTTCGCATTTTGCGCATAGAATTAAATTTTCGGGGCTATTTCAAATAAACGTCCAAGCTAGGAGCTGGCGATCTGCGTAGTTTTTGCCTCTCCTTAAGCAGCAAGACCGTTAGGCGGCCACTAAAGAGTGCACCGAAAGAAAAATGCATACCTAGAAATTCTGGACAAGCGCTTTTTTTCAAAGGAAAGTTGTTTAGGAACGCAATTTTTTTTTCGCGTATCGTAAGACTGCACCATAACGATCAGTATACCACTAGATACCTTTGGGGGCGCTTGCAGTTTTGTGCTATTTACTGCCAAAAACGCACTCCACTAGTTTTCTATGGCTGGCTTAACGACTCGCTAGGAGCGTATAAGACAAGCTTTGAAAAGATTGAGCTAAGCGCCGGAGGATTAGACCATTGCAGTCAATATATTAATAACGGTATCTTACAAGATTCCATATTTGCCTCACGATTATTGTCAAAAATGCACTCCATTGGTTTTATATAGCAATGTTAACTAAATGGTGCTAGCGCGAAACCTACTTTGAAACTAAAATATCGATACGCGTAGGACATTTAGACTATTCCCACCAAGAGGTTTAGTACAGTATCGTACAATATTTCACGGTTGCCTCACATTTAAAACCAAGAAACTGGATTTTAAGTGTAGTGAAGGCACAGAAGTAATATATTTGCGATAAAAGGTACACACAACTAAGGATATTCCTGGATGCATGTCCTATACCGAATTGAAGAAACTTAGGTGCAGCGACAACAGAAGAAAGAAAAGGACAACCCAAGCGCACACTACCAACTGTTCATTGGAAGAAAAGGGACATATTTAAAACCCTCACTAATCATGTAACAAGCACTTTCAACACAGCCAGTAACAAGCAATCTGCAAATGACAAGACTAAACATAAATCGCAGAACGCTTCTTCTATCCTAGCTTATAACAAAGTTCAGAAATATAAACAAAACAAATTTTAGCAATAGCAGAGTCAGTCAAAAGTAGCAAAAGCAGTGTCATGCGTTCTAAGCACAAGCAGTCAATACCTTAAAAGTAAAAGCAAAACGAAAACAAATTCAAATAACCAAAATATACAACAACAACAAAAGCACAACAACAACAACACCCTGGTTTGGGCTTCGCACGCCAGAAAAACACAGAATACTTGGCGGTATAGGTCTGAATAAAAACGTTTCGAGATAGCAAATTTCATTTCTTCGAAGAGCTACAGAGCTATCACTAATAAACGCGCTCCCCTTCTTTTTACTCGCAAAGGCTTCAAGAATTTCACGTGCCACCTGATCGCCACTTCTGCCTAGAATCCTAATACTGCTAAGCACTAGCTCACACTCGCAAACTTTATACTGGGGAGGCAAATTCGACCCCCCTCCGTTCTCTGGGGATTTTTCATGTTCCCGTGCCCTGTAATTGATGCAAGGTCCTGTCTGGCCTATGCAGACCCTGCCACATGTCAGTGGGATATCATACACCACGCCGTGGGCGCAAGAAACAAAGGACTTGCCACGCCTGCTATCGCAATGGTGCTTCTTCTTTTGCCCATTCTGTGAGCACAACCCGCACAGCTTTCTGGGTGTGGAGAACACGACGGGTACGTCGTTACGGTTTGTACCAAGGCGCGTGCACCAAGACGGCGTATACCAAGACGGCGTATACCAAGACGCAGGCAAACCGCTTGCTAGTGTGCAAACCATGGTGTGTACGAAAATAAGCAGGCTGGGCGTTGACACTATCTACATGACTTCCCATCACATTACATCAGTTTATTTCCTTAGAGATCTCCAATTTTCGGGCTATTAGATAAGGGTGGGTACAGGTATAAATAAAGTTGTCTACAAAAATGTCGCTCAAATGAGGACGTTAAAAAATTCGAAAATGTGGATGAGAAGGTGATTCCAGTGACGACGTGTGGAAGGCCGTTGCTGTCTATGGCTGGGCAAGGAAAGAATAATGCTGCAAAAGTTGCAGTTGTGGGCGGCCAACAAGCAGGGGACTACTAACGCAGAGAGAAACGTGTGCCGGGCGTGTGATCCAGGGCAGAACACAAAGTGAGCTCTAAAGAAAGTGATGAATGTTGGTGTACCAATATCCCTCAAGAGAAAAGTATACAACCGCTGTACCATACCGGTGCTCGCCTATGGGGCTCAAACGTGGAGGCTAACGAAGAGGGTTCAGCTTATTTTAAGGAGAACGCAGCGAGCTACGGAAAGAAAAATCATAGGTGTAACGTTAAGAGATCGGAAGCGGGCAGAATGGTTGAGGGAACAAACGCGGGTTAATGACATCTTAGTCGAAATCAAGAGGAAGAAATGGGCTTGGGCAGGGCATGTAATGTGAAGGCAATATAACCGCTGGTCCTTAAGGATAACGGAGTGTATTCCAAGAGAAGGCAAGCGTAGCAGGGGGCGGCAGAAAGTTAGGTGGGCGGATGAGATTAAGAAGTTTGCGGGGACAGGGTGGCCGTAGCTGGCAAAGGACAGGTTTAATTGGAGAGACATGCGAGAGGCATTTGCCCTGCAGTGGGCGTATCAGGCTGATGATGGTTATGATGATGAAACATGCACATACTGGTGATTCGACGACGACAAGCAAGGTTCATTAGACCAGGCTTGGCGTTTAAAGATGATAAGCTGGCATTGTATGAAAGGCATGATTGAATAAATCGAATGACTTGATTATGTAGTGATTTTAGTGAAGCTGTCAGATATATTTGTTTAGGGCTCCAAATCGGAGATGCATACCCTAGTTCTCTTCGAACCAGGGAATTGCATGCAAGGAGCTTTACATTTGGCGACTCGTGGCTCGAATGGCGTTTTAAGCAACCAATGCTTTCGTTAGCTGATGGTAGGATATTTGTGACATGCGCATTCCATGTTAGGTCTTTTCACAAGGTTACGGCCAGGTATTAATTATAGCAACTGGTTAATTCTACTACGATGCATGAGATTAGGAAAGGGAATAAAAAAGGCTTGCGTACAACAGCACCAGCGTTGTCCTGTGTTGTTCGCCTTTGTGTTTAGCCCCTTTCACTCAATTCTCTTTTTCTTTGCTTTAAAAAAACGAGGTGGTGCACAAGTTGCGGTCACCAGTTCACATGCACAGAACGTCCAATAAGAGTTTATAAACCACCGCAGATATTCAGTGGTTGTTCTTGAATAAAAGTTATAATTAAGAGCTGTACATGCATGGAGGAGTAAATCCGATGGAGACTGCTGTAAAATGGTGTGAAACAAAATTATGTGGAAGTAATTTATTTTGAATTTGCGCTTTTGACATTTAACAGTATACGGGTCAGGAGTCTCCAGCTACACACCGCCCGAGCGGTGCACCCAATGAACACTGCATGATATTAAAAAAGCACGATGTTTGGTGACCAAAGTGGTTCTCCACAGCAATGGCAGAGAAAAGAGCATGCATGCGCAGTTTTCCTACGTTATTGGTACTCAGTTACCACGGTCGGGGTACGATCAGGTGGGAGGACGTTGCAGACGACCTTAACGATGTCTAAACAGGAGAGACTTAACACGTTGCACCAGACCAACCAGAGGATCCGCCTCCTTTCTCAATGGTCAAGTCCACAGTGCCCCACACTGTTCCAACAGAGCGCTGGTATCCGGTAGCTGTGGGGTCTTCCCCGCAGCCGGCCGTCGCCCTGTGAACCCTGGCCCGCAGCAAGCGCCAGGGTCACAGTTCCATATCCTCATGGGAGCCAATTTTCGGGAGGTCCCCTTTGAGCTGGCTTCCCAACAAAGTGATCTCGACCAGGAGCGGTAGAAAGCAACACGCAGAGTGCTTCGCTCCCCTCGCCGATGCCGCCTTTTTTCCCCACCGCGCAGTCCCAACGAGGGGGAAAAAGAGTCCTCTTTCGCTAGGGCTAGCAAAGAATGCAATGCAATTCAGCGCAACCGGATAGGCAGAGCCATAGGGCTTTCCAGTTGAGCAAGTTGAAAGAGTTGCAGGTAGTACTTTACGTCCTGTCCGAAATAAGTGACGGCCCTTTTCTGGGGGCACGTTCGTAGTCGCGCATCTAGCGACAGATGTGTCCCACATAGCCTCAGGGGCCACCGCTGTGGCACAAGGTCCGCTTATAGCTGTGTTTTCATAATATATTAGTTTTCCAACAATGTTGCACATGCGGCTGCTTCCGCCGGATTTGCAGCAAATATCAGAGATTCAGCACAGCGCAGACGTGCTGAGTACACGTACAGAGGATTACTGACCCCTCTTGCGCACGCGCGGGGGTCACACCTGCTCCCGCCCCAGTCACTGTGCGAGCGCTGCAGGCGTCCGCTAATCTGGTGTACATCCACGCCGGTATGTGCCCGCTATGGTAAATCTCTTTGTTAGACATATCTAGTATACCGGAAACATATTAGCGAGGACGTATACCGGTGTATGGGACCCTTCC
Source organism: Amblyomma mixtum (assembly GCF_055824585.1). Lineage (NCBI taxonomy): Eukaryota > Metazoa > Arthropoda > Arachnida > Ixodida > Ixodidae > Amblyomma > Amblyomma mixtum. The sequence goes on along the minus strand of NC_143021.1, from coordinate 63,742,689 downwards.
TGCGCAGGCGTAGTGGCCCCAACCATGCCACTGCGCGAGCACAGAAAGGATACGGCAGAGGCAGAGGCTAATTGCAGCACAACAGAAAAGGAATGCCTAGCTGTCGTGTACTCCTGCACGGCTGCATGGAAGTAAATGCGCGGATGCATGGAAGTCAATGCGCGGCTGCATGGTTGATGAATGTCAAGAATCCGAATGGATGCCTCATGAGATGGTTCTTGCTGCTACAGGAGCTCAACATTGCTCTGAAACACCACCCCTGCTTGAAGAAGGCAAATGCCGACACATTTTCTCACCTGCCACATGAGCCGGCCTTGCATGTTTAGTAAAGACAACTTTGCACCACAGCTTATGCTTCGTAATGTGGATGTATAGGCAGGAAGCAGAGGGAAGACCCTTTGATGACGGAGCTGATACAACACTTCGAGAACTCTGGTTCCCCCGTTGCCACTACACTGAAAACAACGGCATGGTGTTTTCGGCGGAAAGATTCAGGAAATTACGACGCACTGGTCGTGTCAAAGGGCTTGCGGACTGAAGAAGCTGCGCCGATGATGTCACGGCGGGCCACCTCGGAGTCAAGCACACATGGGAGAAAGTACGTAAGCGCTACTTCTGGTCTGAGATTTTCGCACAAGTGAGAAATTGTAGACCTACTTCTTCCTAAGATTTTCGCACAGGTGACAAACTACATGCTCTCTTGCCCTAAATGCCAGGCGCAGAATGCCTCACCTGGCACGTCGATCGGACTTCTCTTGCCCATTCCACCGGTGGGAAGGCTATTTCAACAAGGGGAGTGGACTGTTGGGAAGAGTCAGCGCGGGAACCGCTACATCTGGGAACCGCTACATACGAAGTGGGTTGAAGCAGGAGCATGCCCAGCGGCCACAGCTGCTGAAGCCGCGCAGGGCTTTGTGCGAGAGATCATCCTACGCCACGGAATACCTGGCTGCATCATTACGGACCGCGGACAGCATTTTGTCTCTTCCGATATTAAGGAGGAATTTAAGGTCATGGCTACTGACCACGCTAAAGGAACAGCGTACCGCCTACAAACAAATGACTGTTCGAAACGCTTCAACCACAAGCTCGCCGACATGCTCAGCATGTATGTCTTCTCTCATCACCGGAACTGGGACGAATTCCTGCCTTATGTCCTATTCAACTATAATTCGTCGCAGCAAGAAACAGCAGGCTTATCTACAGTTTTCCTTATCCACGGACACGATCCAACACTTCCTATTCAGGTTTCCCTGGGGCTCCACGCCGGCTGACGGCGGCGGATTGGATGCTCTCAAAGTCGTACACCGGCTTCTACAGGCGCGCGAAGTAGTAGCTCAGCGCGAAAAGCAGTACATCAAAAGAACAAACAAGCATACGACTCCAGGCCACGAGTATTTTCGATCAGGAAGACCTCGTTTACCCGTGGACGCCTTGTCGATCGAAAGACAAGAGCACCAAACTGCTCCACCAATATCTTAGGCAGCTCCGTCTGCTTCGGAAAGTATCCCAGCACAACTGGAAGGTCCTTGATCGTACCAGCCGCAAGAGACATGCCGTCAACATAGAGCGCCTGAAGCACTACTACACTCATCTGGGTTCCGATGAGGACGTCGAGTGATCGTGGTGGTTACAGTGTTCGTGGGTTTGCACACAGTGTTTGTTTAACCCCGACGCCAAAACATGCAATGGCCTTCGTCAGTGAAAAGCAATGATCGCAAAACCACCGATGAAAGTGCGACTGGGGCATACTCCCACTACGAGTCGTCACTTCAGCGTAGCCGGCGGGAACAAACACCCAGCCCAGAGTAGTTAGGAGAGACTGGGATAGTGAGACTGAGGTGTAATACAGTGAGAACGAAAGTGTGGATTGAATTAACTATGACTGCTCTCCCCCCGCGCACAATAATTCTGTTTTGCGTAAATATGGACATGTGAACATTTTGAGTGTGCCATATAAGGTTTTCAGTGCACTGTCGGCATTTTCACGCCTGTGCCGATTTTTGCCCCTCTTCCCGCCGATAATCTGTTTTACCTAATATTGCTCACATCTGCGTCATCATCACCAGCCTGACTACGCCCACTGCAGGACAAAGGCCTCTCCCATATCTCTCCAAATAACCATGTCCTGTGCCAGCTGCGGCCTCCCTATCCCCTTAACCTCATCCGCCCACCTAACTTTCTGCCGCCCCCTGCTACGCTTGCCTTCTCTTGGAATCCACTCCGTTACCCTTAATAAGGACCAGCGGTTATCTTGCCTTCGCATTACTTTCCATGCCTGGGACGATTTCTTCCTCTTGATTTCGACTAGGATGACATTAACCCGCGTTTGTTCCCTCACCCACTCCGCCCTCTTCCTGCCTCTTAACGTTACAACTGTCATTTTTTTTTGCATAACTCGCTGCGTGGTACTCAACTTAAGGTGAACACTTTTCGTTATTCTCCAAGTTTCTGCCCCACAGGTGAGTAGCTGTAAGATACACCTAATATAGACTTTTCAGGGATGTTTGTAAACTACCATTTGTGGTCTAGGAATGACATTTGCGTACATTATTTCAGTGTTGCCCAGATATTGTGCTGTATTTACTATTGCTGTGAAGTCCTGACCAGTGTCCCTAATTTGCATTTTTTAACTTTGTGTAGAGCTATTGACATCCTTTCATAGTGTTTAATTTCAATCGACTACTCTGTAATCGAGTGGTGCAGTTTTTTCGTAGGTGCGAGGTGTCGCATAGCGAGCTTCGCAGATTTCGCGCCCCAATTTTTCGAACCAAGAGCCGAGAAGCAGAACATTTTCTTGCTTTCCCTTAAAGTTAAGCATGCTCGCCATTGTGCAGGGAGTCATAAGAAGGGCTCGCACCCCAGCAGACCCCTTTAGAGCGAAAGTGCTACTTAACGACCAAAGCTGCACAAGCCGGACCATCGCTGAAGGCTTGGCCTTGACTTTGAGTGAACAAATAAAATAAATATTGCCGCGCCTGGGATCCTAGCCCGCGGCGGCACGAACGGACCAGCTTCGCTGACCAGTGTACAAGATCCCTATGCTACCAGCGCAGCCGATCGCGCTTCGTGTTAAACTGCAACACAGGCTCGCGCTGTGCAGTGCACATCTTCGTCGTCTTCAACTTCCATCTGCGGCGCGAAGAGATCACATCAGCTGAGCCTCGATCAGAGCTTAACCTGAGTCTAATATCGTCGCCAGACGTGTCGACGGCCCAGCAAAGCAAAACCATGCTTTCATACACGCTTTCGCACGTCTACTCGCTTTAACTACGCTAAAAGCCTATGATTTTTTTCTTTTGCTTTTTGTAAGGATGTGCTGTGCGGCCCCTTCCCGTGGCGGTTCGAAAGTTTTCTTTAAGAAAATCACAGTAAACCGAGAGATAGGAAAGGCCTTCCGACTGTTGCTTGGGGCCTCTGCTCGGAAGGTGTTGCGTGCCCCTGGCTGTGATTGATTGCTTTGTTATTTAATCTTAGACTATGTGTACTAGTTTGCTCAGTTTAACTAATGTTCTGGATTTATTTTTAATAAAACAAGTTAATCAATACTATCCAGCCGCACCTGCTGGTCCCCTTCTTCGACGAGGCTGAGCCACCGTCCCGCCACGGACGCACCTTTCTTTACACGCCACAGGGTCCGACGTGGCGAGGAATTTAAGCCTAGGGAGACACTTTTCAACACTTGTCAAGGCAACACGCGGCGTATACCCCAACTAGCGTCTTTCCGGCAACTGGACCGACTGAAACTGAGTCCACTACTATTTGTTGCGGCTGCACTTGGAAGCAGCCCAAAAGCATGCCACAGCCGAAGCAAGCACCATATCTGATCGCCACATAGAACACATAGTAGCTCAATATCGCTCCGGACAGCGCAAATTGGCAATATAAGTATCACAGCGAAATTCCCAGTCGCGCCCTTACGCAGTTGTCTACTCACACAAGCCCACAGTCAGGTATCCCACACCAATCGCTGTTCTGTTCCATAAGTCACGTCCGCACGAAGATTTCAAACTTAAAGCAAGAAGAAGGAAATATCGCATCACTATAACCGCTTTTGCGGTAGGGCCGCAGAGAAAAGGCGAGGGAGGAGAAGGACTGGGGGAGGGAAAATCGCACAGCCAAAGATTTAGAGATGCTGAGAAAGGAAAGCGGCGCCCACCGAGCACAGTCTGGCCAACGCGTGTGGGACGTGACCTGGGATAGCTTCTCGCAGCTAACGATACGAAATTCGCCAAAAGGTCAAAAGGAAACAAAAAGGCAGAGGCCATAAGAGACGCCGCGGCGCACGGAAATCCGTCGACGGGCGATCGTACGTGGCTGAAGGACGATCCACTTCCCGAGATGTTGTGGAGTCAGGCTCCAGGCTCCACTTCTCGCTGTCCGGCGCGGTCGATCCGTTTCTGATGCTGTTTCGTTGCTTTGTTTTCCTTTGTGAAACTTGACTCTTCAGAGTTGTTCAAGCAGCCGACGTCGAGGGCCTCTTTTGTTCTCGCTCGCTCCCTGTCGCGGAGAGGGTGAATTGATCTGGCGATTCGAAATGAGGTCTTGAGGCGGCGCACAAAAGGAAGGAAATTCTAAGAGGCTTAATCTCCACTGTATGTGCGGCTGTGAGTGTATATTGTGCTGTACGTTGCGAGTCACGCGGCCCGCGGCGCCGTCGACGGGGCGAGAGGAGGCGACCCTCCAGCCGTTGGTGGAATATGCACTGCCCGTAAGAGGATACCATACCTGAGAAGCCCCGCGCTGGGTGCGCCGGGAAAGTCGGAACGCGACAGAAAGATTGAAGTGCTTTTTTTTTTACAAAGATACAGAACGTGTCGGTAGCTCCCTGTGCAGGATGCACACACGCAAATACTATACAGTGGCAGCGCACGAATGAAGACTCAAATCAGCACCAGGGAAGGGTCCACGCTACGGGCAGAAATGGGCACAGCCAGCATTCGGTGCAAGCCTTCTGGAGAATTCAGTTTTACAAACCCCAGTGAGAGACCACAATGGAAGTGCCGTTTCGAGTGATTTCCAGTCGTCAGCGGTCTTGCTGAGAAGGCCGCCGAGGAGCAGGCGCACGCACTGGTCTACTTCATGGGAAAGAAAACAGAGGATCTCAACTCAACTCAAGGTAGAGGATGTTCCGCTTGCCCTTGCGTTAGTGGACGATCAGACTAAGTCGTGCGCCGAGGTGCTACCGTCGTTTAAAAAGCACTTCCAGCTTCGTGGAAATATCATTTATGAACGGGCTGCGTCCTTCAGAAGAGAACCGATATAGAGCGAAAGAGCCGAAGAGTTCATAACCGACTTGTATCGACTTGCAGAGCTATGCAAATTCGGGGCGCTTCATGACGAAATGATCCGCGACAGGTACGTTGCAGGCACCAGAGGCCGCAAGCTGTCGGAGAGCGTAGAGCTGGACGCGGAGCTGACGCTGCAATAGGCTACAGCCATGGCGCACTAGTAGGAAGTTGTAAAGGCACAAGCTCAAGCATCACACGGCTATGGTTAAGAAATAGTGAACACCTAGAGCCGCCACCACTCTCTATCGAGCTGGCTCTTCAAGGAAGAAAATGGCCTCTGTTGCTCAAGACAACCCTTGCGGTTTCTGTGGCTAAGAGACACATAAAAATGGACGATATCCGGCCGAAAAGGCCACTTGGAGTAAGCGCTGCAAGCGAGGACACTACGCCCAAGTGTGCAAAAGAGAAAATGCAGTCCACGAGAGCGTTACTACGAGCGACGCATTCCTTGTAGCCATTTGGTTCGACATCAGAGACACGTGAAGGGCTACAGTGGATGCCCACGGCTCTTCAGTCAAGTTTAAAGCCGCCGCGGGTTATACCAGCACATATGTACCGGCATCTTTCCGGAGTCGTTCGTCTTCAACAACCAGAAAGAGTGCTGAGCGAACCGAATCAGCAGGAGCTAACGGTTCTGAGCGTGATGGCAGTAGATACGTCATACCGTGACGAGACTGCAGGCGCCGACAAGAAAGTCGCGGATCGCCTTGAAGTCTCTCTTTTTTTCTATGGAAGCCAGCGAGAGACTAGACATTCTCAATTAAGCTTCTTGCTCAAATCAACATCAATAACAGCGGAACGGCCAAACAAAACAGTGAGTTAAGAACAAGAAAGATAGTAAACCTTTCGCACTTTGAACTCCGTGTACAGGTGCCATACGCCAAAGACTAAAAAGAAATTGTAGGAAGTGGTCGAGCTTGGAGTCATTGAGCTTGTTGATGAACCAAAAAAAATGGTGTTCTCGCATTGTCATCGTACAAAATCAAAAAGGAGACTTGCGCACATGTGTTCACCTCACAGAGCTAAACAAATTGGTACAGAGAAAAATTCATCCTCTTCCGGTCAGAGAATATGTTCTGGGACAGCTTGCTGGAGCAATCCACTCTTAGAAACTTGGTGCCCAATTGAGCTTCTGGCAATTCAATCTAGCAGAAGAGCTCATTTTATGTGGAAAAACAGCGCGAAAGGGACGGATGACAACGACGAAGGAAACCACACGGACGAGCGCTGACTCACAACTATTTTTTATTCAGAAAAAACAGACATTTATAGTTAAAAACAGTCACACGACCTGACGTCGCCCGCGCACATGTCCAGAGTACAACAGCCTAAGAACGATATCTTGAGTCAATAATAAAACCTTACAACACGATTTCAGAACGCCGTGACTAACCGAAAAAGCACGAGACAGCCATAAACAAAAAACAAAAGCACTAAAAAATGAAAACAAAAATCACGTGTCGTCAAGAAACGAGACCTCTTTATCTACCATCAATAAGGAAGCCTGACTGACGCATTCATCCAGTCTTTTCCGAATATGATATGCCTCAATGAGTTAGTTCCCTTGTCGTCTTATCTTTATGGCGAAATAGAATGCGTGTGTGGGAGACTAAAGGCCTGCATACTTTCTTATTTTCATTCTTGCAAGCTTTGCAGTGCTCTTGTAGATGTGAATAGTTTGAGTCCGAAAGTGAACGAAGATGCTCCCTAAGTCGAATATTGATACATCGACCGGTCTGTCCTATATATACTTTTTTTACATTAAACATACGTGGGATAGCGAGGAAATGTATATGTTCAAAGAAAGGGCATATGTATAGGTTCAAAGAATGCTCCAGCCCTAAGCAACATTTATCTTGCTCAGGTAGACAAGGAAACAAAAAACAAAATTGGAGGTCTTGCAATGCATATTTCAAGATTTGTTCATGATTTTTTTAGTTTTAGTTGACAGGGACAGTTTTAATAGAAGAATGAATGACATTCTAAAGGTTTTTCAAAAATGTTGTAAAGGGCTGTTCTTCACTTTTGAGTTGCCGTCGGAAAATGCACTGCAGTTAAGTTTGAGGTTGTTTTTTAGGAAAGAGTCTACCTAGTGGATGTATTCACCCCGATCCCAAAAACCGGTGTTAAGTTTTACCTCTGGGCACTCAAGACTAGTAAAGAACGGAATTGCAATCACTACCTTATGTCCAAGCCTCACAAATTCATGCCATCACTGCATAATGGACAGTTTGCTGTTACAAGTAAGTAGATTAGAAGTCGAAACTTCCCAGAAGCTGGTGAGGGCAGTGCGGTAGATTTCTCGAATACAAGATTGGACAAAACGGGAAAAAAATTTGCAGTTATTCCGTATGTGCACCGAAAGGCTCACAATCTAAAAAAGGTAGCGGGCAGATTTGACATGAATCTGGTGTTTTCTGTGCCACACAGGTTGGGGGGGGGGCTTTGCCGCATGATAGGGAACCGCCATGACAACATATCAATAATCAGCCCATTTCGTTGTTTGGTTTCACATAGATTAAGTTGTGTAGAGTGCGCATGTTCAGTGGTGCATGAACCTCCTCTTTCATGTAAAGAAGTATATAAAGGACAGACCGGCTGATGTATCAGTATTCGACTTAGGGAGCATCTTCGTTCACTTGCGGACTCAAACTATTCACATCTAAAAGAGCACTGCAAAGCTTGCAAGAATGAAAGTAAGAAAGTATGCAGACCTTAGTCTGCATACTACGCACGCATTTTATTTCATTATAAAGATAAGACGACAAGGGAGCTCATTGAGGCATATCATATTCGGAAAAGACAGGATGAATTCGTCAGTCAGGCTTCCTTATTGATGGTTGATAAAGAGGTCTTGTTTCTTGACAACACGTGATTTTTCTTTTCTTTTTTATAGTGCTTCTGTTTTTTGTTTCTGGCAGTCTCGTGCTTTTTCGGTTAGTCACGGTGTTCTGAAATCGTGTAGTAAGGTTTTATTATTGACTCATGATATAGTTCATAGACTGTTGTACTCTAGGCATGTGCGCGGGCGACGTCAGGTCATGTGCCTTTATTTAACTATAAATGTCTGTTTTTTTTCTGAATAAAAAATAGTTGTGAGTCAGCGCTCGTCCGTGTGGTTTCCTTTATCTTTGTCTTCCGTCCCTTTCGCGCTGTTTTTCTACCCAAAATGAATGTATACCAACTCGCCCAACTTTACATTCTACTAGCAGAAGAGTCACAAAACCTTGACACGTTTATACCTGCATTCATTTCATTTCATTTCATTTCATTTCATTTATTGAAGCCTTAAGGGCCCGTGGGCATTACATAAGGCGGGGGCAAGAACAGTGTGTAACATATAGTACCAGCTCAACAAAAACAAAAACAGAAAGCAATGAAACGAAACAGAGCAAAAAAAACAAAAAAACATTAAAGGAGACAGTAACACTTGATCAGATTATTTGATGAAGCCGAATACATCACGTAAGACACAGGTGATTCGCTAATAAAGTGCGGAAAATTGCTCGATCTGTGCAAGAAGCAATATTATCAGGCAGGGCATTCCATCGGGCTATTGCATCTGGAAAGAATGAATCATTCATAGCTGATGTGCGGCCTTTCATGGGAGCTATGGGATGAGTGTGGTTTAGGCGAGGGGATATTCTTGATGGCGGCTGCAGCAAAGGGTGCCTGTTAATAGGGCGGTAGAAAAAGGAATGAAGGAGGCATAGGCGTGATACGATGCGACGTGATTGGAGACTTGGGAGGGAAAGGGCTCGTTTTAATGCAGTGACACTACTATCACGCGAGTACTTTGACATGATAAACCGTGCAGCTCGATTTTGAACGGCTTCTATTTCATTTGTAAGGTATGCTTGTGAAGGGTTCCAGATGGATGAGGCGTATTCAAGCTTTGGGCGTACGTATGTCTGATAAGCTAGTTGTCTGATTTCAGGTGGTGCTGATGTTAGGTTCCGTCGTAGATAACCAAGAGTGCGTGAGGCCTGGGAGCATATTGAATTAATATGAGTGACCCATGACAAGGATGAAGAAAGGTGAACGCCAAGGTATTTGTAAGAGGAAGTTCGGGCAATGGGAGTTGAATTAATATGGTATGTGCAGTTAATAGAGGTTTTTTTACGAGAAAAGGACATGAGTTGGCATTTGTCTAGGTTAAGTGGCATGTGCCATTTTTCAGTAAGTAGATTCAGATTCATTCGGCAGATTCATGTTGAAGAGGTGTCCATTTGCCATAAGTTCTACACCACAGTTCTTCCAAAAGAAAATGTCACAGTTCCTTGCACCGGCATGGACGCTCTGGCACCGACATGAACAATCTAGCACCGACGTGAACGCCAGACGTTCATGCGTGGTCTTTCTTCAGCTTTGGAACGACGTCGTTTCACGGTGACGTTTGCATTTCGGATGAAGTTTGCCCGGTTTTTGCGTCATCCTTGGACTACTGTTCGCCGCTCGACGTGTCTGCGCTCCCGTCTACAATCAGCTATCTTCCCTCTGCTCGAAACCTTTACTGGAAGCGCCCAATCCGGGATCTGGCAGGGAGAAAGATGCCAGGCATTCAGGCTTAGTTTTTTTTTCAGGTTGGTTATTTCGTCGTCCTCTTAATAGTATCCAAAGGTAAAAACTTGCGCAAACAGTAGAAGAAGAAGGAGACGGTACAACAGGACAGAGCGCTCTGTCCTGTTGTACCGTCTCCTTCTTATTCTACTGTTTGCGCAAGTTTTTACCTTTGGAAATTATGAACCAACTCGCCCAGAAGAAAGTACTTATTGATCTTAATAGTAAATCTTTTAGAAAACAGGTATCAGATCCCAAATGGCTGTCCACTTTTTCATTCATGATTATGCACTGTCTGTTATGTTTTGATTGTGCAGTGTCTGTTGTCGAAGCGTTTTACTGTTTTCAGCCGATATTGAACAAAATCCTGGACCTCTGTTGGCCCAATAAGAAAAGCAAATGTTCGATGTAATCAGACCATACCGCCAATGCAACGAAAGCGGTCTCAAATGCTCGAAGAAATACTAGCCATTCGTACTGAACAGCAAGTTCTCGAACATAAGTTGCTTCAGCTTGCTAAAAAGATCCATTCCATGAACGCCAGCGTGCGTCCTATTAAGGATGACGCAAAGCAACTTTCTTCAGGTCTTGTTGCTACGTGTATTAAGCTCCAGGACTGCCAGTATGATTTGGAAAGAAGGTGTAGGAGAAAAAATTTTTTATGGAATTCGAGATATTTGCAATGAATCGTGGGCTTACTCAGAGCGGAAAGCAATTTATTTTTGCTCAGAGCACCTGAACGTTGCGATAGCCCCTAATGTACTTGAGGGGGCGCACGAAGAATAGACCACTGATTGTAAAGTTTTTAACATTCAAAGAAAAACAGGTGCTCTCGGTGGCCTCCTTGCTGAATGGAGCTGTTTTGCGCTAAGTGAAGACTACTTCAAAAGACTTAGGCTAGAGAGGCAAATATTATTTCCGTACGCGCAGAAAAGTGGTGGCGAATTCAAACTGAACTTCAATAAGTTGAGAACGAATACCCAAATTTACACGTACAACAGCCAAGCAGATGCCGTGGATCTAGTCACTTCATAGTGTCTACTGAATACAGCTTCCCACAAGAAAAGGATAAACGTTTTCGATGACCTAGTACGCATAACAGTTAATTGTCGAAGCCTGAAAAATAAAAACATTCAATTCGCTTCAATCCTCGAATAGTCAAAGCCGCACACCGTCTTTGGAACTGAATCTTGGCTTGACATTAATATATGAGACAATGAATTTTTTCCGCCCAATTATATTGCTTGTAAATAACGCCGTTATGTGGAGCGGGGGGTGGGGGATAGGGGGGGGGGGCATTGTGTCTTCACTAGACCAGATTCGTGTACACACGGCCTCCGGTTCGGGTGGTACGTCAAGTTTTGTTCTCAAGAGCTATGCCTTGGCTATGGCTCCCCTTTTAGTACTGCTATTTTAAAAGCCTCTTGAAGAAGGAGGCTTACCGCCAGACTAGAGAAATGAAAACGTTATTCCAGTCTACAAAAGCCGTGGCAAAACGAGGAAATGTGTCTACAGGCCTACTTCATTAGCAAGTGCATAATATAAAACTTTAGAGCATGTAATTTACAGTAACCTAATTAATCACATAATGAGTAACGACTTTTTTGCCTAACGCAGCACGTCTTTAGGGCTGGGGTTTCTTGCGATACGCAATTAGGTCAGCTTACTCACGACAGTACAGCCTTAATTAACTTAGGTAAGCAGATCGACTGCATATTTTAGACTTCCGAAAGTAATTTTATTCTGTTCGACACGCACTTTTTTTGCACAAAGTGGCAGTCCTTAATATACCGGCTGAACTAATGGCATGTTTTGGAGCATACCTGTCCGAGAGAAAACAATGCGTGGTTCTGGATAGTGAGAGTTCCTCAAGTGCAGCTGAGTTGTCTGGCGTCCCCAGGGGTCCTCTGCTTTTCTTGACTTATATGGTTTTTCCACTAGCCGTGTTAGATTTTATGCAAACGACGGCTGTATTTACCGCGCACGACGGACTCTCAACATTTATAGAATGACTTTGTTTTACTTTGGTGCCGCTCCTGGAAAATGTTCCTTAATTTATCTAAATGTAATATAGTGAGGTTCAGAACTAAAACCTGCCCATGCTTACCAATTACGTCATGGAGGCAACTTGCCTATCAGTCGCAACAGAATACAAATATTTAGGGATTGTTTTTTTTGCAAACTTGTCTCGGAATGTTCAGGTACATTACATAACGCTGAAGGCTAGCAGAGTTTTAAATTTCCTGAGGTGAAATTCTAAGGAGGCACCGGTTAAACTAAAGGAAACTTTATATCGGTCGAATGTATGTCCCATTTTCCAACACGCATGCAGTGCTTGGGATCCTTCATCTCAAGCAAACATAGCAAAGCTTGACCGCATACAGGCGCGTGCTGTTCACTTTGTGTCAGTTGACTACGACTTCTCAAAAAGATCTAAAGATATTTCTAAGCACTTGGGGTGCCCCCTTCTCGAAACAAGGAGGAAATATTTGCGCTCATCGGAAATTTATAATATTTCTAAATCTAGAACAGGCATCGACAAATATAGATATCTAAAAAGAACTAACATGCTGTATGTATCTACGCGCACAGACCATTCCTGAAAAGTGCGCGAAATTCCTGGCAGGATTAATATATTCAAGTACAGCCTCTTCCCTAAGTCAATTCATAAGTGAAATGATTTGCCAGAAGGTACTGTCTCGAGGACCCTTTCATCTTTTATTTCAAGCCTTCAAAATGTGCTGTTTGCATGAGTCTTGAAAACTAGTCAAGGGTTAGACGAAAATTCGTCTGGTCCGGCATAGAAGAGTGAAAAAATGAATTGCAGTCACTGGCCAGGTCAAGCAATGAGGAATGACGTTTCAGAACCGCTACGGGTTCCTTTTTCACAATGAGGCGGACAAAGCAAGTACGCGTAATTTAAGCGGAAGATTTGTGACGCAATGACTGGTAATAGATTAGTGGCAAGCTGCCTGCAGTGCGGTCCATGGTCCCGGTTGGCTGCGAGTCATGTGACGCTCCGGCCTTCGGTGGAATAAACATTGGCCGCAAAAGGATACCGCATGGGAGGGGCCCCGCGCTGGGCCCGCCGGAACGTGGGAACGGTACAGAAAGCATCAACGGCTTTTCGTACCCAGACATCGAACGGGTCGGTCGCTTCCTCTGCACACTGCGCGTACGCTAACGCTGCATACACGGCAACAGAGCGCGGTTAAATCAGTACCCGCCGCACTAAAAGCGAAAAGCTTTCTTCTTGGCATAAGAGATGCTTGAAAATATGGCGCAGCGAAAAACTGGCTCAAGGCCACGCTTCAAGGTCGCTTTATGATCCGGACTGCAATAATCTTGAGTTAACGAACAATTGGCGACCACATTAAAGCTATAAAAATTGGCAGAGGCTCAGCTTGGTTAAGCCTGGAAATTGCGAAAGCAACTTCATCCGTTTCTTTAGCCCGCATCCGCCATGTCTACCGCCGCTCTGCGTAGACGGCTGTTGTTTTTGCACCTGAGAGAAGGATGAATAGCTCGCTGCTGTCTCTTACCCGCATTGCGACGAGCTTCCCTAGCGGTGGGCGGCATCGTCGCGAAGCAATGTTAAGCCGCTGGTGGTTGGCACAGCTACTGCTTACTAGCGACGTGAGTCGAGCCTAATCTCTTCGGCGTAACGCCACAATTGCGCTCCTAGCGGAGAGCGCAGGAGTTAGGCGCCGGTGAAGGCACCGCCGCTTCCTCCGACGGCGCGAGATGGTCGCCCAGCTCTTCGGCGTGACGTCACAACATCTGTTGCGCTCCTAGCGGAGAGCGCGGGAGTTAGGCGCCGGTGAAGGCACCGCCGCTTCCTCCGACGGCGCGAGATGGTCGCCCAGCTCTTCGGCGTTACGTCACGCATGACGTCACACAGGGTGCATGGCACCGCCGCGTCACGGCAAAGGCTTGAAAGTGCAAGTAGTATTGCTTTCGCAATAAAAACCTGCGCAGTCTTAACCAGCTTTGCTCACAACAAAACCAAGAAGGCCGGTCTACGTCACGTCTCAAAATTGCGCAGCAAAGCAGCAAGGCCGTGGCGTGTGTGGCGCCGCACGAAATGCGTTCCTCCGCCGCGTGTTATCATTTATAATGCTTCAGTTATCATTCGCATTTACGCCCTAGACAATTTAAAGTCGTCTGAAAAGCGCTCGGGGTGTCTCCGAGAAACACACTAAATGAACCCAAGAATTCACCAATATAGCGGCGCCACTTCGCCATCAGCGCTTCGCCCCCCTGGCTCGTGACAGGCGCCAGGCGACGGCCTCTGGAGCCACGCCCCGTTGAGAATAAAGAAGTTGGAACCCCGGACAGTACACCCCGTCCGCCGACGCACACTCCCTTGTAGCTTGCAGTCTCCTAAAGATGTGGCAGACGATTACCGCTGACGAGGTTTTTCTGGGAGCGTATCCGCGTCATGTGCAGGAGGTCGTCGTTGGTGGTACGGCCTCGCATACAACTCTGCGCGCGTACGCGCAGGATATCAGTGGACGTATTTCAAGGAAGAAGACAGATATTCAACGGCAACACAGTGCGTACTTTTCAGAGTGACAGGCAATGAGTCTCCCGCCGGTATATTTCGCTTGTCATTTAGAATAACTGCCGGAAATACCTTGCGAAAGCTAAAATTTAAGCGATGAGACCAGGGAGACCAATGAGATACGTACTCATCTTTGGTTACAGGCGAGAAAAAAAAAACAGAACACAAGACAGAAAGACAGGACGAAGCGCCCCACAGACAGGCGCTTCGTCCGCATAAGTCGCGGGAGCTTATGCGGCCGGAAATGGCGCTTGTGGGGCGCGGATCTTGGCGCTGGCCGGTTCCGGCATATGCCCAGTGAGTACGCCTCAGCTTGCCCTGCACGGGAGTTTTCCCGGGCGCTGCGTCAGTGGCGGCAGCGCAGCAACCGAGTTTTGCCACCGGAGAGCCCATTTTTGGCCTAACATAGCGTACCTGCTGGAGGAATATAAGAACGCTGACGCCGCAAGTGGGGAGCGGAGCGAGCCACTGAGAGCGGTGTGAGAACTAGGAGAACAGAAAGCTTGATGAGTTGGTTGATATCCATATTAAACAGCTCGAAAAAGACGGAAATTGAGACAAGCTCACCAGCAGGATAAGGGGGGCTCCGCGTGCGTCGAAAAACCATCGTTGTCACTGGTTAGCCGCGAATTTGCCCTTCTGAATATGACGTTGTCTGTGGAGTAACATGGGAATCAGTGTTTTTTGTGTGTGTGTTCTGTTTTGCGGGAGAGTCTATAAATGTCATCTCTGTTAATAAATCTTCAGTTGAAAGTAAAAATGCAGCGCTCGTGTTGTTGTGCTTGTCTCAGTCTTCGTCTTTTTCGAGCTCTTTAATATGGAGAAATCGAACGTGACTCTGCATGTTACCGCGTGCGCTGGGCGAGCGTGCGAACAGTCTGCGCCTCGGTGAACATACCGCCTCGTGCACTTGAACGTTAGGTCGCAAGAGCTTCATTGATAAAAGAACCGCATCCGCCCAAGTGTAGCGCGCGATTAGGCCGCTGATGTTAGTCACCTAAGAAAGGAAAAACAGCAGCACCGAAAAACACACACACAAGCAGCTGAAGAACGATGTAGGACAAGCGCTCGTCGTAGGTGAGCGCTTGTCCTACGTCGTTCTTCAGCTGCTTGTGTGTGTTTTTCGGCGCTGCTGCTTTTCCTTTCTCGAGTACAATGAACCACTTAGCCCAAATAGAAGCTCTTCTAAACTATATATGTTAGTCACTTAATTGGTGAAACTGCTGGCCTCGTAAAAGTGTAAGTGGAGACCCGCGCAGCGCCGACACCAACTCGCTACGATCTACACACGCGGTAAAAGTACTGATTTACATTCAGGACAATGTTGGCTGCAGCACCAACCAATCGGTTTCCCGCCTGTTCAGTTGACTCACGCGCTAGGCGCAATTGTTTTTCACAGATGTCAGGAAATTCGCGTTGGGCTCTATCGCCACTGTAGCGCGCTTGTACAAGCACGTCGAGAAGAATTAACGGAGAAAACTTGCTCGGCTGTCGTCGCTTCCCCTTGTGGGGAAGCCGGTTAACTTTACCAGTGGCGACGGGTTCCAGGACGCTGTCAGATTGTAAGCTTAGCTGTTGTGGTTAGTGCTGCGCTAAAGCACTTTAGGAAGCACACCGAGTGTCTGCAATCAGCACCTAAGTGAATACCGGACCACACACAGTCATTTGGTTATCTCGTAAAGCCTCGCTCTGAATGCATCCGCGGCTAGGTAAATTCCAGCAAGGCACGGCGCCAGAGCCGTAGCCAACTAAAAAAAATCGTTCTGAGGACAAAATGCAGCGTATTTAAACTACTCTAAGACTTTAAGCTCGCAACACTAAATTTTCTGTCATCCACCAACACTCGGGACAGGACAGTCGCAGTGGAGCTGTCGCCCAACGCGGAAGCGGGTTCGGCGAAGCCGACGCGAGGTGCGTTTTTTCGTGCAAAACACGCGGGCCATGCTTTAGATCTGCACACCGTCAAGAGGGACTTCAGAGACGCAGATCTCCATGCTGATCACGAACACCCGGCGACTTCCATTACGCGTCCAGCATATTAATAATACCTAGAATTATTTAACTACCTCAATCGAGGTTTCGCGTTGTACCCGTCTCCAATGCGCCCTCGCTTTGTGAGTGACCAGCCGAAGCGCCGGCGCGCGCTCGCAAAAGAAAAGATAGCGCCAAAAACAACCGATCGCTCTCAAAAGAAACGAGACAAGATGAGATGTCGCAAGCGGCCACCACCAACCGAACGATGTGCTCCACGAAAGAAAACGTCAACGTTACTATATGCCAAGCCTTTGTGAACAAAAGCTTATTTCGGTGACATCATGTTGAGGCCAGGCACCGAGCTCTTCGGCCCAGTTAAGCGCGCTTCGCTGCCCAGCGCCCGGCGGAGGCCTGTCCAAACACGCCCGTGCTTGTTCGGCCGCATGGAGTTAATGTAGTGACGCTATCGAGGGAAAGCTGCGCACCATGCAGGTCACTGGGCAACGCAAGAACACCGCCGTGAACCAACGGTTTCTGTGTTGCCAGCTGTTAGGCGCTTGCTAAATCTGGGCAAAGAACGGAGTTTGAACCTGGCAACGCAGTTCGTGGGAAGATGGCGACATGCACTGTAGCTCTCTACTGCTGTAAAAATGCAGTAAACTGCGACAAAAGTGTCGTGTATTGTGTGTTTATGATGGTATGCAGCGTTGCGTACCTTCTGTAACTCTATATCAGTGCGTTGTTCCTTCTAAATTGTTATTTGAACGCGTGTACCGCGAATGTGACACGCTTTGAGTGCATTTCGTCCGTTGAACACGCGAGATTATGCATGTCCTCTGTCCCGATTGCAAATAGACGTCGGAAATTTGGTTTTGGCACTAGAGGGTTATATACCCAAAGGAAATGGCGCCGATGTACGCAGCAACAGCCATGCATGGTTTATTCACAGAGAGGTTTATTTACAGAATCTTACAGATTCTATCGATCTTCCCATCCCTGATTCAGAGTGCGCTCAACTTCTTAACGAGGCGTTTGTAGCTGTGTTTACTGATGAAGACATTTACTTACTTGACTACATTAAGCGCATTAGTGGGACTAACCATAGACGAGGTAGTCATCAGTGAGCCTGGTGTTTTATCTCTACTAAACAATCTTAAAACATCTTCTAGCGCTGATCATATGGGCTTCAATAATAAAATTTTAAGGAATACATGACACAGCATTTGTTGCATGTTAACCGCATTACTTTCCCAGTCGCTATCAACTGGCACCATTCCTAACGACTGGCGCATAGCTAAGATAATACCCATTTTCAAATCAGGTGATCGTGCTTCTCCGTTTAACTATCGTCCCATCTC
The DNA here is from genome assembly GCF_055824585.1 of Amblyomma mixtum. Lineage (NCBI taxonomy): Eukaryota > Metazoa > Arthropoda > Arachnida > Ixodida > Ixodidae > Amblyomma > Amblyomma mixtum. The sequence goes on along the minus strand of NC_143021.1, from coordinate 63,724,942 downwards.
CTTAACAAGTACAGTTTGTAAATTACTCGAGCGTATTATACATACTCAGGTCAGCAACTACCTTGAAGATAATGACATTATCTTCGATCATCAGCACGGTTTTCGCAAGGGCTAATCATGCGACACCCAACTTGCCGGTTTTATTGACGACATTCATGCACGGATCGATGCTGGCTTTCAAGTTGATGCAATATTTTTAGATTTTTGTAAAGCATTTGATCGCGTTCCTTACCAAAGGTTGTTGCTTAAACTTTCACAACTGAACATTCACCCTAATATCATTGCATAGATAGCAGATTTCATCTCATCTAGAATCCAGTTCACATCAGACAACAACTCTAACTCATGTTACGCTGATGTTACGTCTGGAGTTCCACAAGGCAGTGTACTGGGACCATTACTTTTCCTCATCTATATTAATGACTTACCCGGTTGCGTGACGTTCAGAATCAGACTATTTGCTGACGATTGTGTGCTTTATCGATGTATAACCTGTAAAGCTGAAAGCCAATTACTGCAGTCAGATCTTGAAGCGATAAGCACATGGTGTTCTAAATGGTTAATGCCGTTAAATCTTTCCAAAACTAAGCTCATGTCTTTCACCAACAAGCCACGTATTCCTACCGCCTACTCTCTTGATAGCAGTAGTGTAGAATACACCACAAGTTACAAGTATCTTGGCATTGACCTTCAATCCGACTTATCATAGAATCATCATATTATTCTCACTCTTGCCTCTGCTAACCGTACTTTCGGACTTCTAAAACATAATTTAAAAGAAGCCGCAACACATGTAAAAAAACTAGCGTACACCACATTAATCCGTCCGAAACTCGAATACGCGTCTGCCATTTGGGATCCTCATCAGAATTATATCATCAGTAACATCGAAGCCCTGCAAAACCGTGCTGCGCGATTCATATTTTCTGATTATTCATGTTACACCAGCGTCACCTCATTGAAAACTAAAGCCGAGTTGCAAAACTTAGCACTGCGACGTAAAATTTCCTTTCTATCACTTTTCCAAAATCTTTATCACCATCCTTCCCTACATGGTGAATTCTTTCAGCCACCGCCAGTTATCTTTCTACATCGCGATCATCTTTACCAAGTTAAACGCATTAACTGCCAGTCGTCCCATTATGATTATTATTTTTTACCGCGCACAACAACCGAATGGAACGCTTTGCCATCAGACATTGCCACACAATCTGACCTAAATAAGTTCCAACACCTTATTCACTCATATTTCAACAACTAAAAAGGTTTTTTTTTCAGTGTTCTTTCTCCCGCCTTGTCTTCTTTTCATTTTATATTTTTGATTTGTACTTCCGCGCACTTTTTCCAGTGTCGTCTTTTTCTAGCGGTGCTGTTATTTATTCCTCAAATTTTGCTACTATATGCATTGTTGCAACTCTTTTTGTGGATGCCTATTTTTGATTAATGTTTTGTGAGTACTATTTTATTTTAGTGCAGTATTTTAACCTCGAGCGAATGCTTTGTACTTACTCCCCCCTTCCCCTCCAGCCCATGTAATACCCTCAAATGAGGGCCTTCGTGGGTATTTTGAATTAATAAATAAATCACCGTATTGTTACCGTAAATGTCGAAGGTTTGCTGAATTGCCGCGGCGCACATACATTTTTTATTCTTGCTCTTTCGTCGAGGCTGACATTGCCGTTCCTTTTCTTGAGCGGGACGAACCCATAATGGGGTTATTCGTCCAGAGTAACGCTCACCGCATCATGACGAACGATAGTAACCGCAGTGGGCACGCATGCATTGGTAGCAGCTATAAGTGGAAGCAGAAATGCATGAAGCAGTGTCGCCTTTACGTACCGCATGAATTACAGCTGCAAAACGAAATTCGAAACATATTTAAGCGCTACTGAAATTAGCCATTAAACTTTATAAGTAGCATCAATGTGTACTGTGTCAACAAGTTTAACGCAAAGCTATCAGAAAGCTGAATGCAGTGAAGAAGTAAACAACAGCAAGGTTGATTCGCTTGGTGTCATATATATCAAGCTGTAGAAAGATTTCAGAGCCCGGGAGATTTTCTTTCACGCGCCTTGCAGTACACGAGTAAAACTGCGCAACGAAAGGCTCACATAAGCAGACACAACGCGCAGAGTAGGCACTGGCTACTTGACAGGGCAATCAGGCTCACATAGAAGAGTGCCCCTTGTACCCTGTCCTCGAAGCAGAGAAGAGCCCAGGGGAGAAGAAATGAACTGAAGTAGGACTCTCTGGCGGTCGAGTTGGTTCATTTGAAGCGAACGACAACATGCCTGTAAACATGCCAGTTCTGAGCCTGCGCCTTGTCTGTGCTCATGTGTGCCTTTCATCCTTGCGCAGTTTTACTTGCTCGCTTCAAGTGAATAAATAAGCCAGCCAGAGCGTCCTACTTGCAGTGCACAGTGCAGTACGCAGTTACTGTAGCTTTCGTTGTGGAAGGTAAAACGTGCCCTGAAATGTGCAGATGTACCATCACGCACATTTGCTCACAATTTATCCGACATGCCCGATCCTTTTGGAGCTTTTGCCGTGCATTCAACGCACGAAGGTGGCATCGCGGTTCATGAGAGCGCGAGTGGCTCTTTTTCGTATGCGGCTTCTTACTTCAAGTGCCTAAACTCTTTCCTTAACGCGCCATAGGCCAGGTGTCATGTATGACCCAGGCTTTGGACCTGCCGTCAAAATTCAAGACGGCGCTCCTGGACAAACTGCCCTTCTAGTTTTCTTCTATAACATAAATTCGTTGAGCTCAGTTCTATTTTTACATTTTATAACGCGAGGAGTCGACGTGTAAAATGAAACTTTAATCAGACATAGTCATCTGTTCGATTTATTCACAAATGAAAATTGGGTCACTGACCAAGTCGAAAGATGAAAAATGACGTTTCGGGTCCCATACGGGGCCCTTGTTCACAATAAGGCTGTCACAGAAGAAGGGATGGTTATATACGCTTCAGAATCTTCTGCAATCTTTTCACGTAAGTATGATGTAGCGTGCCCTGATTCTTGTTTAGCGTGTTGGCCGTTGTCTGGATGATTAGGGATTCTAGATGCAGTCTTCTAGATGCATCTAGAATCCCTAATCATCCAGACAACGGCCAACACGCTAAACAAGAATCAGGGCACGCTACATCATACTTACGTGAAAAGATTGCAGAAGATTCTGAAGCGTATATAACCATCCCTTCTTCTGTGACAGCCTTATTGTGAACAAGGGCCCCGTATGGGACCCGAAACGTCATTTTTCATCTTTCGACTTGGTCAGTGACCCAATTTTCATTTGTGAATAAATCATGCTTCGCCCTGACCAGACGGTGTTCCGTCGAACCTTGGACTATGTAGTCATCTGTTCGCCAAACACGGAGTCCGTCTCGCCGCGCGCTCCTGAAAGACGCAAGGCTACACTGAGCACTTCTGTCGGTTCTTATGCTGTATTGCCGCCGCGGTGGCTCAGTGGCTATGGTGCCCGGCTGCTGGCCCGAAAGACGCGGGTTCGATCCCGGCCGCGGCGGCTGAATTTCTTTGGAGGAGAAATTCGAGGCCCGTGTACTGTGCGATGTCAGTGCACGTTAAAAAAACCCCAGGTGGTCGAAATTTCCGGAGCCCTCCACTACGGCGTCTCTCATAGCCTTAGTCGCTTTGCGACGTTAAACCCCATAAACCAAACCAAACCATCTTATGCTGTATTTTTTTTTGTTTTTTTTTTTTGGTTTGGAGTTAGGCAACCACGTGGAATGGTCGCAGTTTAGTTCCGATTGCGAGACATCGCCTCAGATGCCCGGGACAGCAGCGCGTGCTCGCACGTGTTTTGTTTTATCGTTCACGTTCTATATGAAGTAGTGCGCTTGAGTTTTAAATGATGAAGTCCAAGGTTTGACAAAATCTCGTCTGGTCGGGTGAATGCATGTTAAAAATAAAGAGGCACCGACAAAAAAATCTGTAGTAATAAGAGAGACGTTTCGGCTTCCACACGGAAGCCTTGTCCACTGAAGGAACAAATTTCCAACATAGAGCTTAAGTACGCTGCACTAATCGCCGCAGGCAACTACCGTACGCGGGCGGCAGATTACCGATGTTACGATTCAGCGTGTGATCTGTTGTCTGTATAAACAAGGACTCCAGATATTGGCGTGACGCCCAGTTTTTCTCATGGCCGATAACTGCGGCCTCTTCCCAAGCGATACTGTGCTTCGCGCTTTCAGCATGGTCAGCAAGTGCGTTGGAAGCTACCTTCTCGTTTCTGACGTCATTCTTGTGATCTTTCAGCCGTCTATCGAAGTTTCCGCTTTCCCCTATGTAGGAATAATCGCAGTCTGAGCAGGGGATTTTATAAATTACGCCGGGAAATCTTTCCTTTTTCATCTTGTCTTTTACGGCCACCACCTCATGACGAAGCTTGCACGCAGGAACGTGTGCTATATGCACATCATATGTGCGAAAAGTGCGAGCCAATGACTCACTCACGCCTGGCACGTAAGGGATGGCAGCCCGTGCACGGCAAGGAATGCGAGCGGGCTGAGATGGCCTGGCTGTTTGGCGTATAACAGCATCCACAAAGTGGTTTGGGTAGCCACATTCGTTGAGCTCGTGGAGTACTTGGCATAGGTCAGAGGCTTTATCCTGAGGCTCCGAGCATATTCTTTCCGCACGTCGGACGAGGGTAGAAACGACGGAGCGCTTGTGGCAAGTAGGGTGGACCGAGTTAAAATCAAGATACCGGCCTGTGTGCGTGTCTTTTCTGTGCACCTTGAATGACATTCGGTCATTGCATCGCTCAATAATAACATCCAGAAAAGGAAGACGTCCAGAAATCTCCTCCTCGGCCTTGAGCTGAATGGAATCTTCCATGCTGTTCAGATGGTTCGTGAAAGCAGCCAAGGCATCCTTTTTGATTATGCAAAAGCAGTCGTCAACGTAACGAAAAAAGACCTTTGGGCGTGGCTGGAACCAAGCCAGAGCTCGGCCTTCCAATGCTTCCATTGTAAGGTTTGCTGTTGCGACCGAGATTGATGCTCCCATGGCAGTGCCGTGAACTTGTTTGTAGAGAGTACCCCGAAAGGCCAAGTATGTGTTTTCGAGGCAGAACTGCAGCAGCCTCAACAGGTCCGGTAGCTCGATAGGTGTTCTGGCACTCAGTCTGTCGTCGTTCTGAAGAACTGATCGGCGCACATCCACAGCCAGATCCACGGGAACACTCGTGAACAGTGACATGACGTCAAACGACACCATGACCTCATCGCTGTCGATCGTGACCTCACGTACCTTTTCAATAAAATCGAAAGAGTTCCGTGCGGAAGTCAGACCCTTGCCGACGAGTGGCGAAAAAACCTTGTGCAAGTAGCCTGAAAGCCGGTACAAGGGAGAGCGGGTAAAATCCACTATTGGCCGAATTGGAATGTTCAGCTTGTGGATCTTTGGGAGACCATATAATGCAGGTGCAGACCCGTTGTCACAAAGGAGTCTGAAGTACAAGGACTTGTGCTGAGGTGGAACAAACCGAAAGACGTAAGCTAAAAGCCTTTGTAGCTCTCGCTCTACCTTAAGTGTGGGGTCCCGCTTGAGCCGCACGTACGTGCCTTCATCCTTCAGAAGCGTCGTCACTTTTTCTACGCAGTCGCAGTTGTTAAGGATGACAGTGGCGTTGCCCTTGTCAGCAGGGAGGATTACAATATCCGCGTTGCTCCGGAGGCTCTTGACTGCATCACGCTCCTCAGGAAGGAGCGGAGTGGGAAGCTGACGTGGCAGCTTGGCCAGTATGCTAATCGCACGGGTGCGAGCCTCCTATCGGCGACTGTTTTCCACAAGACCTACAGCCTCATCAACAGCACAAATGATTTTTCTTGTGTCAGGTGCCGCTCTCGTGTTGAAGTTCAAACCGAGCTCCAGCACGGGGAGCTCTGCTCGGGTAGGCCTATACGAAGACAGATTGCGGACGGCGGAAGTAGGTCTGTTGGTCGAACTCCTTTTATGGCTAGGCAGCAGTCTGGTTAGCTTCTCTTGGTGCGTGCGCTCACGCTGGCGGGACTGTAGACTCGCAACGAAGTTGGCGTGCAACTGGATGCTGGCGAACTCGTTCGGGGACTGATGTTCAAGGCGGCGACGGGCAAAAAAGGCTTGATTCTGCAGGTACCTGATTGAGTCCTTGCAATCCAGGATTCTGGCTTGAAGCAACTGCCGTTCTGCTCTGGACACAACACTATGACAGAAGGAAGTATCGACCGGTCGAAGCAAGCAGAGGGATCTCGGAGTAAGGTTCCTGGCTTTGCACACGAGGTTAAACTGCAGATGAGCCTTGAACGTGAGCCTTGAACATGAGCAGACGAGCATTGAGCCTTGAACTGCAGATGAGCCTTCATCATGCTACGACGGTCGTATGGCCAGAATTTCATCACTCAAGTGCGCCAGTACGTCTCCCTAATCGCCCGGATTTCTGCGTTCAAGGCTCATGTGCAGTACGCTAGATGCCTGCACTAAGCAGCGTACTTAAGCTCTATGTTGGAAATGTTTTCCTTTAGTGAACAAGGCTTCCGTGTGGAAGCCGAAACGTCCGTCATATTGACTACACCTTTTTGGTCGGTGCCTCTTTATTTTTAACAAGTTTTAAATGATGGGGGTGGTTTTATTTGGTGCTTGAGGTTCCTTGGAACATAATGCCAGGACATTTTGCCCAATGCACCAGTAGACTTTAGATTATGATGATGTTAAGGAAGGCCACGCCCCTTTTACGCTCCATAGGCCATTGGACCGACGTTTTGAACCTGCCGCGAATAATTAAAGTCTGAGCTCCTGGACAAACTGCTTCATCCGGTTTGCTTCTAAAATACCATCTGTTTGGTTTTAGTTTTTTTTTGTCATTTTCTAAAGATAGGAGGCAACCTGAAAAATGAAACTTTGACCGGACGTAGTACGCTGGTCGGCGAACATGGCGTCTGTTGCGTCGCGCACTTCTGGAAGGCGAAAAACTACACTGAGCACTGCTTTCTTTTTTCTTAAAGCCGCATTGGTGAGTTAGACAACAATATGGAATGACCGGATTTCTGTTCCAATCGCGAAACTTCGTCTCAGATGCCCGCGACATAAGCGCATGCTCGCGCGTGTTTCGTTTTGTCCTTAACGTTGCATTTTATGCAGTGCGCTTGATTTGTAAGTAATGAGAGTGGTTTTATTTGGCACTTTAGGGTATTTTCAACATACTGACAAGATATTTTACCAAATGCGCCAGCTGATTTTTGATTATTATAATATCATGGAAAGACATGCCCCCTTTTAGGGCTTTTTTATTGTTCTTTGTATTTTATGTTACTGTCAAGCCAAAAAAGACGGAAAAAAGGACCAACTACAAGCTCTGGTACAAAAAAAAAACAACAAACCAAGAACAGAACTCAGTACAATTGTAATATGCAGCACATACCACATCTACCTGCATTTCAAGTCCTCGCGTAACTACTTTCTCTAGTGACACAACAGTCATAATTCTTAACTTGAAAGGCCACAGAAAGTGCAATTTGTTATGTACGCAGCTGAACATCGCTAAAATCGTAGCTAAAAACATATGCTACGTTTTGCATATTTTAATTTTATCATAATCAAGATTTGGCCTTCAATACCGCTTAAAAGTTCTCAGTAGTGCTTACATGTGTTTCAAAGTACGTTTTGCAGCACTAATACATGTCGTCAGTGAATGTGGCACTGTTTCGTGCCTTCATGCGTCCACCTACCTGCTACTGTATATACCGACAAGCTGCTGTTGCAGTCGTTCGTGATGATGCTGTGGGCGTTGCTGTGGACGAATAATCCCACTATGAGTTCGTCCCGCGCAAGGACCGACAATGCAACGTCGTCTTCAGCGGCGAAAGAGAAACAAAAAAAGAATCATGCTAGGCACATTTCAAGAAACCGTCGTTATTTACTATAACAAAACACTGACCACCCAAAATAAACCAGGAACAGTCGTTGCTGCGGACATTGGCGCGATTTCCTTTGCGTATTGTGTTCGCCCTTTTGCACCAAAGTAAACTTGTGGCATGTATTTGGCAATCGAGAACAGAGGAGACACATAACCCCGAGTGATCGACGGACGAAATGCACTTCAGGCCCGTCACAGTCGTTTTGCTCACCGTCGAATAATAATTTATTGAAACGAGGCACCCGTATGAAGGTACGGCACATGAGGTATGCGACGCTACATACTATCGAAAATGATCCAAACGCGATAATTTTGCCGTTGTTTACGGCATGTTTCCAGCAGTCGACAACTCCACTGCATGCAACCATCTTCCAAAGTACTACGTTGCCAGGTTCAAACTACGTTCTTTGCCCAGATTTAGCAAGCGTATAAGCAGCTGCCAACACACAAACCATTGGATCATGGCGGCGTTCTCGCGCTGCCTACTGACTTGTACAGGCTCAAAGCGCCGCCTTCCGTCTATAGTCAGTGTATTAACTATGTGGTTTGCTCCAACACCGACTTTCTTCGACTGATCTGCCCTTGTGTGGATACCACATTGAATGCTAGGGCACTCGGCCGCTCTACCTGACTACCGCAGCATCACAACAATGGTGGCAGCGGTGGGACGCTGCGGTCGCAATAACGTGTCGCCGTCGAGCGCCGCCGATATGAAGCGAACCAGATGATGCTCCTTCAGCAGATGCGTGAGGGCGCCCGACAACGGCACGCACGCGAAACAGCCCAGGAACACGAGGCGAGGCTCGACAACAAGCGAGCAGTGAGATTACGTCGTGTGCAAGAACCGCCACAGAACGGGCCCATGCCGCCTTTCCGAAGCACTTCATGCAGGGAGGGTTCGGAGTGTCGCGCACCGTGTGCGACGGAGTGGGGTTCACATCGGACATCTCCCTTGTACAAGACCGGCGTCACCGAAAGGAAGAGGCCAGGACAGGTGACCGGTGTTCGCGTATTGCAATTTACAAGCACAATGGCATCGACCATTACACGTGCAAATCACACCCCCCATTGACGTCGAGACGGAAAGAATAACATCGATGAAGTGTGATGTGTGCTTGGCACATATTAAGTGCGATGGCATAGATGTGGTTCTCGTAGCAGTGTCCTGCACATACCTGTAAGTCCCGGTGCAACGAAGGGGCAGAAAAAAGAATTCCTCTCCACCAACCTTGTTATGCGGAACGCTGGTGCTGAGACCCCTTCAACGTCAGCTCGAAAGCTCGAAGGAGTGAGTGGAGCCAGAGACAGAACGGGAGATTTCAATGTGAACGTTTCCGAAGCAGAAAACCAGCAGTGTATTGAACACGTGAAGATGTTTTATTGGTTTATTGGGGTTTAACGTACCTATACCTTTAGCGAAAAAGAAGATGTGCTTAAAATACATTTCAAACATATTGTATTAATTTAATATTTATTTCGCATTTTTTGTCCCTATGCTTAAAGGGACACTGAGGAGAAATTGAAGTTGGCTTTTATCGACAGAATACAAGCTCCTGATTACAAAAACGCCACTCATACTGACAACAAAGCCCTTGTAACGTAGAAAAGAGCCAGAACCAAAATACAGGTATCGCCGCCACAGGCCAAACTCGCAAGTACAAGCGTGATGACGTCATAGGACAAAACAGTGTTGCTAGAACCATTGGTTCTAGCAACACTAGCACACGAGAACCACGAATCGCTGAGGCGCAGCCAATGCATGCGTAAATCTCCTTGACGTCACCAGATGTCGCCACGTACCCGGCAGCTACGCGCGCGCCTGCAGCATCGGGACCAATCAGCGCCTGCTCACCGGCGGTAGGCGGGCTGCCGGTATTCCGCTAACGGTAACAAGGTACACGCTATGCTAAAGGTGTCTATTTGCTAGAACTTCGTTGACGACTTCGAGAACGGGATCCATCGTAACGCTGGCAAAACGCCGGTGCAAACGTAAACGAAGCGACGGTAGCGACGGCCGCAATAGCCGATAGATGCCTTCAACGTGCGGCCGGTGGTAGCTTTCTTTTCGGCTGCTGCCAGGCCGCACTGCTGGCAGCTAGAAATCACGGAGTCTGCGTTACGTCATGTGCACGTCATGTTTCACGTCACTTAGTCCTGTGTCTTCATAAGAGAATCCCAAGTTTGAATCAGAGCGGCGGGAAAAACTTTTTCAACTTCGAATGCAAATTTCTTAGAAATAAATGTATCTTTCGCTGCCAGCCAAGTGGCAACAAAGCCATGAAATGCCGAAATATCGGATTTTGTTGTAAAAAAAAATATTAACAGAGCTCTCCTCACTGTCCCTTTAAACTGCAATACGAATGCTTTCTAAGTATACTACGAATAATATTTGAACGTTCTTTAAAATACGTGAAAAGTGGATTTTTGCGCGCTTAGCATATTTTTAATGCATTAAAATATACTAAAAATATACATTAAACACATTAAATTACATCAGAAATACACTAAAAATGTATAAGAAATTCATTAAAGATATGTTCACTTCGGCTTAAAAAATTTCTACTGGTCGGCTTCACAGAATGAGACGGGTTACTGCTTTAACTGCAGAAGAAATTGTACAAGCACAGTTATCATCAATCACGATGCACATGAGATTATAAGGTCACGTGACTGCATGGGAACGGCAAATATACCTACACAGCAAATCATGACGGAAGTGCCTCAGCAAACAACAAATGCTCCGTCAAGCGCCGTACTTGGCTTGCCTTATATACCAACCGAGAGTGACGCACTATCTTGCCCGGTGAGGCGTTTTTTGCGCAAAGACTATGGGCGCAAAAATTATCCCAGAAGTGCGCTACTGGTCGCGTTAGAATCGGAAGGCGATCTAGAACAGAATTGCTAGTCGAAACTTGCGTCAGGCATATGTCAGGAGTCGAACTGTCAACCAACAGATACACGGGCGTCTAAGGGAGCCGGTCGGCTTTGACGGTCGTGGTCCTTTTCGCTGGCATATTCGGGCACGAAAATATCCAAGGCGCCTTTGCCGGTATCATGCTACTACGTTCTCCGCACGTAGTGTAAAAAAGTGGTGATTACCTTCCTGCTAGAAGTTACCATAAACGAAAGGTCTTCAGAACATCAATGGCTTGAGCAGGTTGGTAATTCATTGCAACACAGTAATCATAGCGCGGGAACAACGCAGGCGTTCTCGTCCCGTCTCGTTTTTGTCCTGCGTTGTTCCCGCGGTATGATTACTGTGTTGCAACGGAAGGAGGACAGAAAAGGGAGAGTTTTCACTGTTCCCTGAAACGTCATTTCGAGCTCTAGGTTGTTCCATGGTAGCTTGAAGTGTAATGCATGTATGTTTACGCGGACTGCCCATTTGTTAGAACTTAAGTATACCTGGACGGATTAATTGCGTATTTACGAAAGTACGCTTTAAAAACATTGCCAACACCAAAATTCGATTTCCCCGAACTCGATTTCGAGCATTAGGTTGTTCAACGGCAGCTTGAAATGGGCTGCAAATATGCTAAGGCGGACTGCCAATTTACTAGAATTTAAGTATTCTTTGCAAAAATTAATTGCGTATTTACATACTTCAAATACGTTGACAACAGCAAATGCCATTTCCCGAAACGCGATTTCGAGCACTCGACTGTTCAACGGCAACTAGAAGTGTACTGCAAATACGTTTAAAAGGACTGCCCGTTTGTTAGAATTAAAATATATTTCGGTTGAATTAATTTCATATTTACGAAAGTACACTTTTAATACATTGAAAAGATGCTAAAACTGCATACATATACGTTTACAAGGACTGCCCGTTTTGTGGAATTGAAGTATACTTTGGATGAATTGATTTCGTATTTCCGAAAATACACTTTTAATACACTGACAACATGCTAAAACTGCATACATATTTTTTCATGTATTTGAAAAGTTCTCGAAGTATGCTTTAAGTGAGGTATTTTTCGCATATTTTAAGAATATATTTCGCATACGAAGCGTGAAACTTCAGGAACGTATTTGCTACATGTTTTTAGTGCATTCATGAATACAAAATATGTTTAAAATACTATCTAAATAGCCCACCGTATATTCCAAACGTATTAGCCGTAGTGACGGGCTCCGAAAATCTCGACCACCTGGAGTTCTCTAACGTGCACTGACATCGCACAGAACACGGGCCTCTAGAATTTCGCCTCCATCGAAATTCGGCAGCCGCAGCCGGGATCGAACCGGCGTCTTTCGGGTCAGCAGCCGAGCGCCGTAACCACTGAGCCACCGCGGCGGGGCTATACGTGAAGGCGTACAATCTGGCAGTAAACACAGCAGACCTAATGCCCGAAACACGACATGGCAGTGTCACGGACCACGTCTTCACTACGAAAGTCGACTTAAGAACTGTTTAATGCGTCCCCTACTTCAGTAAGCGCTGACCTCAGTAGTAAAACCGGAAGATGACGGCGACCATAACATCGAGAGCATGTGCCAACAAAGTAAACTTATAAATCCTTATATTGCGCCTCTGTATTCTACCTGAAAGGTGTTGTGAGTATCATGCGGAATGCTCTCGCACTTCATAGACAATAAGCGTAGTGGTTTCTGCAGAATTTTTTCCTTAGAAGAGTACAATGTCAGATTTGTCTCTGCATGGCCTATCATTGGTTGCATGTCATCGCCGTCACGACTGCAATAATTACTTACTGAGAGAAAACGGGACTTTCAAACGCATCAATCCGTCAGCGGCCAGGTGAACCAAAGTGTTATAATTGTTATAATTTCGTTTTCGTGTCGGAAGTGCCATTTTGTTAGTCTCGTTAAAACACAGTCTAGGTTGCCTCTTGGCGAAGCGAGTAATCTTTCTGAATTTTTGTTTCTTATCTGGGCAAGCGGTTGTGAACGCAACTCCCCTGCCTACCGCCGACACATCCTTCCACCGCAGTTCCGTCTGTCTTTGCTAGGGCGCGGTTTGGCTTCTCTCACTCATAATATCATAATGACAAGGCTTACAGAGGAAACAAATAATAGACACCAGAGAAGCCGAGAAGGTCCACCTGTGTAAACAGGTTTCTCTGATATATATATATATATATATATATATATATATATATATATATATATATATATATATATATACAGGGTGTTTCACCTAAGACTTTCTGCAATTTTTAAAAATAAGCTATTTGAATTAGATGCGCGCTTTTTCTGGCATAGCATTGTCAGTGGTGTAGTACATCATAATGCAGCTAAGCCATGCTAACTAGAAGGCGTGTTAACCAATATTGAATAGTTAACTTTTAAACTATTACCGTTGGGCTCCTTAATTATTGATAGGTATGTAGCCCACCGTAAGTAATGTCCATATCCGTTTTTAGAATTTCGAGAACGCGATTATCCTCGGCGCTGTGGCCCAACAAATTTTGGCTATTTCGACGAATTAGGTTCACTGGAGAGGTTGCTTTGCCTGCAAGCTTCTCAAACCGCATGTATTTTGGCGCGATGTAGGCAAAATTTGTTGGGCCACAGCGCCGAGGATAATCGCGTTCTCGAAATTCTAAAAACGGATATGGACATTACTTACGGTGGGCTGCATGCCTCTCAATAATTAAGGCGCCCAACGGTAATAGTTTAAAAGTTAACTATTAAATATTGGTTAACAAGCCTACTAGTTAGCACGTCTTAGTTGAATTATGACGTACTACACCACTGACAATTCTATGCCAGAAAAAGCGCGCATCTAATTCAAATAGCTTATTTTTAAAAATTGCAGAAAGTCTTAGGTGAAACACCCTGTATGCACACACACACCGGGTGTCCCAGCTAAATGGAACCAAACTTTTAAAAGAGGCGCGGTGTCCTAGTCAAATGAAACCAACTGAGTCGCGGTGCCTAGTCTTGGATATTTTTTTCGCTCTTCAAAGTTCATTAGTTAAGTTTAATCAGCTAACTTTCTAATTATTGACTTCAGGAAGAAAGTGTCAATGAAAAAGTTTTAGATCGCCTCGAAAAACGGCTAGTAGTGCTGTTTCCGTCAAGGTACGATTTACGTAGCTTCATTTATTGGCCTTAAAAGAAAGTTATCACGTGACCAGCTGCTCTCTCACTCCTCTGCCCCAATATGCACCCAAAGTGTCATCGAGGAGAGGAATTCAGAAAAAAAAAACGGATTTTACTCTTTAAGGCGCTCCTTGGAACGTTGAAGTGGCACAGTTGTCATGTGGAAGCTTTTTCTTATTAAGGCGGAAGCCTTTAATGTCTCATCGTTGTAAGCAGCAGTTGTCGACAGAAAATGTCACGCTTTTCAATTGGTGGAAACGGTCGTGACGTCACAGTGCGCGAATTTCAAACGGGGCCAATTGTACTTTGGCTAGTAACGATGCAACCAATTGAAGGGATCGTATGGTGATGCTCCAATTAAGTGGGACTGAGCTTAGTTAGTTGCTTAATTACCCAATTAGCCTAATTATCTTTACTAGTCAGGCCATATAAATAAATAAAACCGATTAAGAAATTGGTCGAGCTCAGGAATCGAACCCCGGTCTTCGGCGTGAGACACGAGCATGCTATCCACTCCGCCATGCCAGCTCGATGGTTTGGAATGAACAAAGGCGCGTCTAGTGAATACGGTGTCTTCACTGACTCTCATCCTCCTCCATTCCCTTCCGGCGAGGTTTAGGTGTTCACCGACAAATGAGAGACAGATACATTTCCTTTCCTCAAAAACCAATTTACCGACGAGCGAGGCGTAGAACCGAATGGGCGATGGCGTTCTATGGACTCCTTGGCAGCGTTGCAAGACGCTGTCGCGTTCCACTCTTAGGGGCGAAGCTTAACATCTTAACCACACATCAGTGACCACATTTTAGGTCAAAAAAGTGCCCCCCTGAATTTTGTGACACAGTTACTGCGTAATTTCCTTTCCTCAAATACAATTTTCATTTTCTTCATTACGGCTCCTCGTTATCTATCTTCTTTCACTCCCACTTCCTCCCTTCCTCTACGGTGCGGTTCAGGTGTCCACCGAGATGACAGAGAATTACTGCGCCATTTCCTTTCCTCAAAAAGCGTTGCGTTCAAAGGGCAAGGCATCGCGCCGAACGGGTGGTGGCGTTCCGTGGACTCCCTGGCAGCGCTACAACGCGCTGTCGCGTTCCACTCCTAAAGGCAAAGCTTAAGCGGCATTAATTAGCAGTTAATTAGTATTCAGGCATTAATCAGTAATTAACCATTAATTAGTGATTTGTCATCACTTAGTAATTAGTACTCAATTACATGTGACGCCACCAGTGCCACAGAAACAGCGAAGGAGGTGCGGAAAACGCTTCCGCCTCTACCCACTTTAGACAGTCAAAGTGCCCCCTGAATTTTTGTGCGGGTTATGGTTAAAGGCCGGTAAAAAAACTACTTTACGTAAATATTACTTTGCTGCAGATATCTTAGTAAGCTGTTCCTCAAAGCGATCTACAACTTTCCCATTGACACTTTGTTCCTCAAGTCAATACAAAAAGTTAGTGAATTAAGCTTAACTAACTAGTCAATACACTTAAGCAAACAAGGGAAGGGGAATGAGGGGCTCGTTATATATATGACAGAAGCCAACAGCCACAGAAACCAACGGGCACAGGGGATTTTTTTTTATTATTATTTATTTTGTGGTGTTGATCAATTTAGAATATTACTGAATATGGTATCGCTTAAAGCTAATTGATTAGAAAAGCAGAAGAAAAAACAACCGCATGCCGCCGGTGGGATCCGAACCCACGACCTCCGAATTACGCGTCCGGTGCTCTACCTCTGAGCTACGGCGACGGCTGTCAAATCTTCTACTTTCGGGGGTATTTATGTTTATAAGTAACCTAGCCTTGAGAGTGTTCATCAGCGCCACCCACGTTCATAAGCGGCGGACGTAGAACGTCCTGATTTACCGCATGTGTGACGTAGAACGTCATCGAACGGCGAGGGTGGAAGCTGCGTGAGAACCCTCTTATGCTTCCTATGGCGTCAAGGCTGCCAGAACCGAGGCCCTCGCTAAGCAATTAAGCAAACAAGGGAAGGGGAATGAGGGGCTCATTATAAATATGACAGAAGCCAACAGCCACAGAAACCAACTGGCACAGGGGATATTTATTTATTTTTTTTATTTATTTTGTGGTGTTGATTAATTTAGAATATTACTGAATATGTTATCGCTTAAACCTAATTGATTAGAAAAGCAGAAGAAAACCAACCACATGCCGCCGGTGGGATCCGAACCCACGACCTCCGAATTACGCGTCCGGTGCTCTACCTCTGAGCTACGGCGACGGCTGTCAAATCTTCTACTTTCGGGGGTATTTATGTTTACAAGTAACCTAACCTTGAGAGTGTTCATCAGCGCCACCCACGTTCATAAGCGGCGGACGTAGAACGTCCTGATTTACCGCATGTGTGACGTAGAACGTCATCGAACGGCGAGGGTGGAAGCTGCGTGAGAACCCTCTTATGCTTCCTATGGCGTCAAGGCTGCCAGAACCGAGGCCCTCGCTAAGCAATTAAGCAAACAAGGGATGGGGAATGAGGGGCTCGTTATAAATATGACAGAAGCCAACAGCCACAGAAACCAACGGGCACAGGGGATTTTTATTTTTTTTATTTATTTTGTGGTGTTGATCAATTTAGAATATTACTGAATATGTTATCGCTTAAAGCTAATTGATTAGAAAAGCAGAAGAAAAAACAACCACATGCCGCCGGTGGGATCCGAACCCACGACCTCCGAATTACGCGTCCGGTGCTCTACCTCTGAGCTACGGCGACGGCTGTCAAATCTTCTACTTTCGGGGTTATTTATGTTTACAAGTAACCTAGCCTTGAGAGTGTTCATCAGCGCCACCCACGTTCATAAGCGGCGGACGTAGAACGTACTGATTTACCGCATGTGTGACGTAGAACGTCATCGAACGGCGAGGGTGGAAGCTGCGTGAGAACCCTCTTATGCTTCCTATGGCGTCAAGGCTGCCAGAACCGAGGCCCTCGCTAAGCAATTAAGCAAACAAGGGAAGGGGTATGAGGGGCTCGTTATAAATATGACAGAAGCCAACAGCCACAGAAACCAACGGGCACAGGGGATTTTTATTTTTTTATTTATTTTGTGGTGTTGATCAATTTAGAATATTACTGATTATGTTATCGCTTAAAGCTAATTGATTAGAAAAGCAGAAGAAAAAACAACCACATGCCGCCGGTGGGATCCGAACCCACGACCTCCGAATTACGCGTCCGGTGCTCTACCTCTGAGCTACGGCGACGGCTGTCAAATCTTCTACTTTCGGGGGTATTTATGTTTACAAGTAACCTAACCTTGAGAGTGTTCATCAGCGCCACCCACGTTCATAAGCGGCGGACGTAGAACGTCCTGATTTACCGCATGTGTGACGTAGAACGTCATCGAACGGCGAGGGTGGAAGCTGCGTGAGAACCCTCTTATGCTTCCTATGGCGTCAAGGCTGCCAGAACCGATGCCCTCGCTAAGCAATTAAGCAAACAAGGGATGGGGAATGAGGGGCTCGTTATAAATATGACAGAAGCCAACAGCCACAGAAACCAACGGGCACAGGGGATTTTTTTTATTTATTTTGTGGTGTTGATCAATTTAGAATATTACTGAATATGTTATCGCTTAAAGCTAATTGATTAGAAAAGCAGAAGAAAAAACAACCACATGCCGCCGGTGGGATCCGAACCCACGACTTCCGAATCCCCTGAGCCCGTTGGTTTCTGTGGCTGTTGGCTTCTGTCATAGTCAATACACTGTAGCGCAGCAAAAGACGAGGACACAGGAGACGAGAAACGAACAGCACGAGCGCTAAATTCCATGTACTATGTAGCAACAAGCCCAAAACGCCACGCTACTTAACTAGTCAACCTTGAAGAACGAAAAAAATACTGTTGACTAGGTCTCTCGACTCTAAACAACCCTCATTTGGTTTCAGACGGCTAGGACATCCCGTGTTTTTTAAAAGCTTGGTTACATTTAGCCGGGAAACCTAGTATATATATATATATATATATACATGGCACGACGTAGACCAACGCTTGAAACACTTTAACTACGTTTCTACAGTGAAACGGTCTTCATCAGAATGTCTGCTCTCCTTTCGACAATGTCTCATCCGGATACATATATATATATATATATATATATATATATATATATATATATATATATATATATATATATATATATATATATATAAACACAAAAAGAAAAACGTACTTGGTTGCTAGAGGTAAAATTCGAAATTGAGAGACGCTTCATTTTAGGTAAACATTTATAGGGAGTGAACGTTTCGGACAGCGCCTGTTTTTTTTGAAGACTCCCTGTATAAGTATATACTTATACTGTATATATGAATATATATTCGCTGCGCAATCGTATTTCCAATACCAGATAACCGGCCTCGTTATCGCGCCGTTAAAATTGGCAGTGCGCAGTCTCTTGAGTGTATACGCGGGCCTCGGCCAATTTCGCGCGGCCACCGAGAGCTCCCCACGTGAGGTGGAGGAAAGAAAAAAGCGTGGGAGAAGACAGGATGGAGCGGACATCACGTCTTCGCTTACTTTGTCGGCCAACGTAAACGGCTCGGAAGGGATGAAAGGAAAGAAGGAAAGGAAGTCCGCAGGAGAAGGGGAACAAACAGAAAGGATGGCTCACATTTGCGCATTCTGTGTTAAGGAAGGGTGCGATCACGGAGCCAGAAAGGTTGAAAGGAAACAGCCAAAAAATCAACGGCGAACAAAGGACTGCACGGCGGGAGCATCATGTCAAGAGGGGGGGGGGGGGGGGGGGCATTGAGAGAAAAAGCACAAAGGGCAGACACCTCCTCAGGGCTTTCGAACCCATTATGGAGCGCAGCCCTCGGCGAGACCCGCATCGCAGGCTAATTGGCGGCAACCGCCTGCTGGGCGAGAGGGGACGATCGAAGATGGGAGCATTCGGGTCTCCGCCGATGAAGTTGAGGCGCATAGTTCCGCGGGTTTCTCTCCGCGACGGGTTCTGCTTCTACCTGGCGCAGGTCCGACCTGCCCCCAAAGACTGTCACGTCACCTGTGATACTCGCATCCGATAGAGCTTCCGCGCATGCGCGGCGCGAGGCGGTTATGTGGTGGAGAGCCCCGAGTGCGCGAATCTTTACAGAGGTTCAGCGTAGGTGGAAGATTGCGGGATGCGTGTGCTGAAGGACAAATTTTGTACAAGTACAACTATTTGCAAGGCGCCTGGAAATGATACTAGCTAAAGGAGCATGCGAGTCGCCTCAAAGCAATGCATTCTCCGGCGTCTGCCTGATGTGAAGAAATTTAAAATAAAATAAATTGTGTTCTTCACGCTTGTTTCACAATAAATAATGGTGCCGACTGTTTACTTCCTTCTATATACTACACACTTCACTTCCTTCCTCTAAACCTGTGGATACGGGCGTACCCATGAGGTGTTTCCGAGGGGTGGAGATCACACCTGCATTAAAAAGTTTACGGAAACTGCATCGGAGGAATACACTTATTTCATTTGCCGCAACGGAGAGTTAGTTATATTCTACCGCGTACCAGCGCTCGAATTACGCAAACAGCGCGCCGCTGACTAGCAAGGAAAGCGTGATGGATGACGCAAAGAAATAATTTGCCATTGTTGCGTTAGTTTTAACCGCGTTTGAACATTTCGGCATTGGAAACTACAGCCTGCGCGAAAGCGCAGAAGGCCCCTTTAAAAAGTTCACTGCCTCGCTTTTCGGCAGTGTCTTGTTTCATCTACCAACATACACAAACTAGCACGTGCAGTTCCAGCGAAAGTTGTGTACTCGTGTGCTGTCAGTTAAGTTGAGCTCGAGGCCTTGACGGACTCGCGCGCCACGCAACCTTGGAGAAGGATTAAAAAGGCGGGTTCGTTCCGACGACGGGTAGTGCGCTCGGGGAGGTACAGTCTCTCCAATGCCTCCCGCGAACCAAGCGTCCGCTGTCCGTCATACCCGACCTCCCTACGAAGACCACCTGGCCGACACCCCCTGCACGCCTCCACCGGAACGTGCGAACTCTGTCGCATTGAACATTCTTGAGCGATCCATTCCCACCCATCTCCTTTTGACTGTTTGTTGCTGTATGCCCGTGCCTTTGTTGTCCTATGCACGTGCCTTTTTTTTCTTTTTTCTTTCACATTAAGGATGTGAGGAGCGGGGACAAAAAGCCTATAGAGGCTTGAAGGAGGTCCTCGCCCCCTACAGCAGCTACAGTGTGCACGAAAACCCACAATCACCAACGCTGCAGTACATATGCCTGTGACATATTTAAATGAAGAGCACATTGCATCGAAAACAAACATGTTCAGGGCATCAATAAACACATAACCATCAAACATTCATGTCAAGAGGGAAGGCATAACAGCAGGCTGAGTTAGTACAGTAAAGAAAAACTATATGTTGTTACTCTTCACTAATTAAAGTTTTTTGTTGTTGTATGCCCGTGCCGCATCAATACGCGCAATTGCAGCGCAAAGTTCTGTACTCGTGTGTTGTGAGTGCAGTGGAGCCGCCGTGTGCGCATCAATACGCGCAGTTGCAACGAAGAGTTCTGTACTCGTGTGTTGTGAGTTCTGTGGAGCCGCCGTGTGCGCATCAATACGCGCAGTTGCAGTGAAAAGTTCTGTACTCGTGTGTTGTGAGTTCAGTGGAGCCGCCGTGTGCGCATCAATACACGCAGTTGCAGCGAAAAGTACTGTACTCGTGTGTTGTGAGTTCAGTGGAGCCGCCGTGTGCTCATCAATACGCGCAGTTGCAGCGAAAAGTTCTGTACTCGTGTGTTGTGAGTTCAGTGGAGCCGCCGTGTGCGCATCAATACGCGCAGTTGCAGCGAAAAGTTCTGTACTCGTGTGCTGTGAGTTCAGTGCAGTCGCCGTGTGCGCATCAATACGCGCAGTTGCAGCGAAAAGTTCTGCACTCGTGTGTTGTGAGTTCAGTGGAGCCGTCGTGTGCGCATCAATACGCGCAGTTGCAGAGAAAAGTTCTGTACTCGTGTGTTGTGAGTTCAGTGGAGCCGCCGTGTGCGCATCAATACGCGCCTGCATCGAAAAGTTCTGTAGTCGTGTGTTTTTAGTTGAGTGGAGCCGCCGCGTGCGCATCAATACGCGCAGTTGCAGCGAAAAGTTCTGTACTCGTGTGTTTTGAGTTCAGTGGAGCCGCCCTGGGCGCACCAATACGCGCAGTTGCAGCGAAAAGTTCTGTACTCGTGTGTTGTGAGTTCAGTGGAGCCGCCGTGTGCGCAGCAATACGCGCAATTGCAGCGAAAAGTTCTGTACTCGTGTGTTCTGAGTTCAGTGGAGCCGCCATGCGCGCACAAGTACGAGCAGTTGCAGCAAAAGTTAATATCATTGATCTAGGTAATATCATTGGTATTGGTAACCTAAAGGTAAAACACCTAGTGAAAAAATTGCTGCATTCATCGAAGATATATAGGTATACAGCGGAATGGGAGCAACTGCAGTTCTACGAGAATCCTTCAGAAAGTGCACTACGTTAATTTCAGCCTATTTTCTCACACGAGCAAGAAATAGCGGGAAAAACTGCGGAAAAATTGTCTTCGGGTCTGTCTCAAATGGATCCTCTTCCCTGCAAACTCATGTTGAAGCCCGGTGACTGCCTTCTAGATGTCGTCAGCTCCCCCCCTCCCCCACTGGATACCATGCGGGCTCAACACTGGCATGCACTGGAAGGCAAGTAGCATTTCATTCAACGCATTCCCATTACCCACAGCTACACTTGCTTTGGCAAAGCGTCGGAACTTCTTCACCTCCGAGCTCTTCCCAGGCCATCGAAATGATTACAATGATGCAATTTATACCTGGTATCAGTGCAAGAAAACCATGTGCCACTCTGAGCTGAAAGACGAAAAGTACTCGCTAGAGCCCCGAACTGTCGCCGACGGCTTATGTTCGAAGGAGAGTTCCTGATGTGGTGTCAGTGTGTCATCTACAGGGAAAACTCTCTCCTTTTACACTTTCAGCGGACCAAGACTTCTACATCGGCAGAGCGGCACCGCCTCAAAGAAACTGTCTTATCTCCCTTGAGTTGAATAGCTTGACGATGGTTGGGCTATTCACAAATGCGGAGTAACTATACGATGCCTCGGGAGCCTGTTAAGGAAAGGTAGCTGTCTGTCAGCCACTGTCCCGTTGTAGAGAATATCTCCATCACTTGGCCTCTCATCCCAGAACTCTGTGAAACTATGGGCAACAGTCTCCGGTACCGGAACTGCAGGAAGGTTTTTTTTTTTATCAAAGCGTGCACATCTGTGTAGGCATTAACTGTACATTCGTGAGGAAACTACACACGTGTGAGGAAATAGATCGGTACTGGAACTTGGCATGTCATCGTAGGGTTTGTTTCTTCATATTGATCAGCGCTTGAAATTTCCGCGAAATAATGTGGCCGCTTCGATAGCGAGGCTGCGCGACGATTGAGTCATCATGCTGTCTGTTGCTTTAACAGTGAAAAATTGGACATGCTAAAATCTGATTACTAGTTCCACTGATTATAAATGTTAAGTTGTCATTTTAGAACGCTTGAACGATATGGTTGTGACGCATGCGTTTTGAGGGTGTGAAGAAGTTATAAGAAGCAGTGTTTCTTAAAAATAAAAATGAGTTGTACGTCAACGCTTGTCCATTGTACTAGTGTTTTGCGCTGGTCCAGCACAATTTCTATCTGCTGCGTGTTTTGCGGCTCTCGGCTCGTGCAAACGCGTAACTTTCCAAGCACGACGCTAGGTCCCGTGTGCATTTGCGGGTAGCGTCTCGAGAACTTTTGTTCTACGATGCAAATGCGCCAATATCGAGGGTCATCGTCATTCCGTTTTTCGTAAATAATGATTGCAACTGCTTTCTTGGGCATGCTGGGCTGTCCGCAAATGTGTGCAGCTTCAGAATCACCCATACGATACGAAGCGGTTAGGAACAACTGGTCACGGTTTCTGGTGGCTGCGATGCTTAACAGACTATAATTGGCAGTGGTTCTTCGCACTAATCAGAACCGCCTAGCAGGCAACCCTCACTACAGCAGGATGATTTGTGGTCGCGCCTTTGCCTTCGCTCGTCTCATTCATCTGGCACATCAGTTCCGGGCAGTCAACGTGATATTAATAAAAAAAATGGCTGAGGCTAAGCTTAAGTTAAGCCTAGTCAGATGCGAAGCATATTGTCGCCGAGTTGCATATCGAGCACGCCGCTTGGCTAGACGTTCTTCACGCTCTTCATCAGTCTCTGTACCACGCCGCAACTTTTGCTTCTCATTCCAACGAGCAGCTCTGTCTCCAGGAGGCATCTCTATCCCGTGTACGCCTAGCAGAGGCAGGCGCACCCCCTTGTATACCGCCGCTCCAGCATCACGTGTTCACTACAGCGCACCTAGCGGCAGAAGCAGGAAACACATTGGTCGCGACGCCTCGCGCGACGGCGCGAGCTGGGGCCCCGTTTCTCCTATGTCGTTACGTCACGCATCACGTGGTCCTCCTTGGTCGCGACGCCTCGCGCGACGGCGCGAGCTGGGCCCCCGTTTCTCATCTGCTGTGACGTCACGCACCACGTGGTCATCCTTGGTCACGACGCCTCGCGCGACGGCGCGAGTTGGGCCCCCGGTTTTCATCTGCTGTGACGTCACGCATCACGTGGTATGACATTGAGGTCACGAAAGATCAATGGTAACGACACCGCCGCGCTCGAGGAGCTGGGTTGGGCTATTTTAGTATGCTTTGCATAAAAATTGGGAGCGTGAACGTATACCATTCAACGACCGCATATACTTATTCGTTCCATATTGTCGGCAAGCTGCCGGCGAGCATTTTTTACGTTCATCCACAGACTTTTCGGACAGAAGAGCAGACCTTGCGGACACTTGCCGCGGCACAGTAGCCCCGAGAGAAGTGGGGTAACCCCACGTGACCGGGGAGAAGAAACAGTCCGCAGAGAGCGCAGGGGGCAAGACCGAGTGGGCACATCGAAAACAGCGCCCTTCTTGATACTGACATTCTTCGATATTAAACAGTGACCTCAATGAACTAATTTTTTTTTTGCTATCAATGATTGTCCGCTAACAATGTTTATATATGTATAATATTTGCACCCTGTTTCCGCCTTTCTCTCTCAAAATCCCTCCCCATTGCGGAGTACCTTGAGAGTGCTGTTTCACCGCCGTTTAAATTCTTTTCATTCAAGAGCTTCTGCCTCTCTCTCTCGCAAAAGCAGTGTAGTCGAGCGGGCCGCACTGTGAAGCTCCGTGTTCCTCCCTGAATATTCGATTTGATTTATTTTCATGTGTCACACATACATGAGGAGAGGGGAGAAAAAGCTGCTATTTTGCAGCTTGACTCGGCTCCCATCCCCTATACATGAGAAGAACATCAGCTGCAGGTGCATATGATGTCAACTAAAAACAAATAATATATACACAATTGAACTGCGGTCAACACAACAAAAAGTTACAATGAATTAATAGCCAGGTAATAGCAAATGTACACAATTGATTGCGAGAAAAGAAACAGAAATGATGTAATACCACAATAGTCACGTTAGGCCATGTCTATAATTTTACAGATCTTTTAGAAGAGCATGAGAGCAACAACCGGTTCAGCGCACTCAATAGCAAGTCCTCTATGTTGATTCCCTCATTCCTGAAAGAATTCAGCATATTCGGAATGGCTGTACACAACATCTGAAAACCGTAATTGGTCCGTGAATGCGGAACAGACCAGCGTTCGGGATGCCGCTTTGAAAAATAATGATTCTTAGGTGTTAACATGCTATGCATATTCGTAAGTTTATTTCTTGTTTTCGTTGCATCTGAAAGTTTTGCACAGGCGATATTTGTATAGTTCTGATAACGGTATTATGTCAAACTTATTCAACATAAAGCCAGGATTAAGAGTTGAAGCATTGGTAAAGATCAGTTTTATTAGTCTATTTTAGAGTTTTATTAGTTTGGACGTATTTGCTGTCGTCGTCATACCCCACACCAAAAGAGAGTACGCAATATGAGAAAGAAAAAGCGAATGATGGATAAGTCTAGTGTTTATAGATAGGAATCTACAGTTGCGATACAATATGCCAATTAGACATGCCGATTTAGTTATCACATGGTCTACGTGCTTGTCCCACTACATATTTTCCTGAAAAAATACACCTAGAGTTGTGAAAATATTCACTACTTCTGTGGGCTTAT
Organism: Amblyomma mixtum; assembly: GCF_055824585.1. Lineage (NCBI taxonomy): Eukaryota > Metazoa > Arthropoda > Arachnida > Ixodida > Ixodidae > Amblyomma > Amblyomma mixtum. Next base: position 63,699,772 of record NC_143021.1, on the reverse strand, counting down.
TATTTAACATTAAAGATTGAGTAAGATTCACTTGCTTGCTTTCGCTCGAAAAGTTACAGCCTTAGTTTCATCAGCATTAATGATTAACGCGTTACTAGAAGCCCATTATTGCAGTTTGTTTAATGTGTCATTCGCCCCCGGCACAGTACATCGCTCTCATCATCAACTAAAACAAATTGGCTGTGGTTTCGCTCTGGTTAAACCCGGAGTGACGCGATAGCTACAGCTGGCCGAGCAGAACTCGCTCAGTCGAATCGCAAAGTCAGTCTTGATGATGATGATGTCCTCAGTCAGTCTTTCGCCGCTCCGTTTCGCTGGGTGTTCCTTCTTCTTCTTCCTCCCTGGACATGGATTCACAGTTACTGCGTAATTTCCTTTCCTCAAATTCATTTTCTTTATTACGGCCCCTCTTTCTTCTTTCGCTCCCACTTCCTCCCCTTCCTCTACAAACGGATGACAAGTGTCCATCAAGGTGTGCGAGACATTTACTGCGTAATTTCCTTTCCTCAAATACAATTTTCATTTTCTTCATTATGGCCCCTCTTTCTTCTTTCACTCCCACTTCCTCCCTTCCTGTACAAATGGATGACGAGTGCCCACCGAGGTATGCGAGACGTACAGTTACTGCATAATTTCCTTTTTTCAAATACAATTTTCATTTTCTTCATAACGGCCCTTCTTTGTCTTCTTTCACTCCCACTTCCTACCTTCCTGTACGGTGCGGTTCGGGTGTCCACCGAGGCGCGGCCACGACCGAGGTTCAACCAGGGTGAAAGTGCGACCATGCTGAAGAGGTGAAGAGGCTCGCGTAGTGTAGCTATTGCTACAAAAACGAACACCTGTCAAATGTACTGTGTTCGTGTGAATGTGTACTGCGTAAACTGCGCATAAAATGCATCTTTAAAAACTGCTCCACGCATAAAGGCGATGAGGAAATTCGGGAAATTTTGATTTTGTGTATATTATAATCCGATCCTATTCCTGCGTCGTGATGCACGGCGCTCCGTTCAGCAATAACTAGTTCCGAAACCGTTCAGCAACCTACGGACCGCAAGGCTATGCGACACAACCATCATAAACTCGACTCTTCGATGAATGTGAACACCACGTGCTGACGGCTTTACCAAAGCTGGACTGTCGCGGCATGGACCATGACTAACCATCTTCTGGAACCCAGAGCGCAGACTCAGAACTCGGCACACCCCTGGCGGCAAACCGGACGCGTATAAAAGAATACCACATGAACCACGGCACCATTGGGCGCGGCAGCACTGCAAGCATGCCGTACGATAATCCGTTCGTCTACTTTTTGCAGGTGAGCAAGAAATTTGGCAAATGTATTCGTTCAGGTAACCCATTCTTGGTAGTGCTGCCGTGCACAGGGCTGTTGTGTCATTTGCTGTATGATTTGGCATCTTATGTACGAAAACAACTTCTGTTGGCTGGAGACATCGAGTCAAACCCTGGTCCCGACACAGCCCAAGTGACGAAACAACTTCAAGAAAAAGCGACGGACATCAAAGAAATCAAGGAGAAACGTCAAACTTCCATAGACAAAAAATTAGAAAATCTTACTATCCTTGATAACTAGACCTCGCGCTGTTTGAACGAGGTAGCCAGCCTTCAGGGGGTGGTTCAGACCTTGAACTGAAACTTGACGATTAAGAAAATCGCTCTAGAAGGAACAATTTAATTGTTTACGGTGTCCCGGAGGATCGTGAAGAGAGCGATGACTCTCTTGATAAATTAGTGAACCAAAAATGTTTAACAAGCTCCTCAAAATTAAACCTGTAACAATCGAAAGGATACATAAGCTAGGAAAGCCAGGAAAGAAAGAGAGCAGACCAATAATGATGAAACTCCTGAACTTCCGGGATAAATCCCGGGTGCTGCAAAATTGCCACAAACTAAAAGAGAGTGACTTTTCCATTGGCGAAGACCACTCGGCACCTGTACGCGATATCAGGAGGAAACTATGGCAGTGTGCAAAACCAAATAAGGATAGTGGAGACAAAGTAAATTTGGTATACGATAAAATGCACATAAACAGAAACCTTTACCGTTGGGATGACACAACAAATGATAAGGTACTCATTGAAACAGATTCACAGGATCCACAGGAGCCTGATTCACCCCCCAGTGGAAAAAAAAACGAGCAGCCAGATGCACCGGCGCCGCGCACCCGTCGCCAAGCGAACCGTCCCAAATAAGCTTTCTAAACATAAATGCCCGCAGTATTATAAACAAGACAGACTCACTGGAATCCTTGCTTCTGTGCCTGGAACCTGATTTTGTTGCCGTAACCGAAACGTGGCTATCATGCGATGTCCGGGACGCTGAGATTACGCCACCTACGTATTCTGTCGTACGAAAAGATAGAACAGTACGTGGCGGCGGAGTGGCTATCTTCATCAAAAATAACATACCATACACAGTCTTGCCGGACGTCGAAAACGTCGAGGCGTTATTTTGCAAACTGATCTTTGGCTCACGTAGCATTACCGTGGGATGTGTTTACCGCAGCCCTACAGCCGACCGTGACTGTATGTGGTCTCTATATAATTACATGCGTCCTTATGTTTTTGAGTCGAGATTAATACTGCTCGGTGATTTCAATCTCCCTGACATCAACTGGCAGACGTTAGAGTTCTTCCTCAGAAATTATCATTGATTTCATGCTCAACTTCAACCTATCGCAAGTAGTAAATCAACCCACACGATCACAGCGAGCCGCGTCGAACATCCTTGACTTAATATTTCTCAGTGATCATTTTCCTGCTGACAAAGCTCGAACTGAAACCCTAGATGGGATATCTGATCACAAATTGGTTTTATGCAACGTTCACGTCCAAGATGCCGTAGTCTCGTCTCAAATGCAAATTTTGTACCCTGATTTTTGTAACGCAGACAACACAAGCATTCTAGATCACCTGAAACTTGAATTCTCACGTTTTTCGGTATTATCTTCCAACGCTTCAACAGACATTGAAATGGTATGGCTTAGGTTCAAAACCATTGTATTAGACTGCATTCGACGTTTTGTTTCAAATAAAACAAAGAAACAAAATCCATCGATTACGCGGGACATCATTCACGCCAAGAGGAAGGTGAAAAAAACTGCGAAAGCAATTGAAATCAAATCCACAAGCCAAAAATCAACTTACAACAGCCATCCAAACAATGAAATCAAAAATTAAAGCAGCCAAAACTAACTTTGAGTGAGCGCGCGCGCTCGCTCAAAGAAGTAGGAGGTGCGCATCTACCTATACACTGCGCAGAGTGCAAGATGTGTCACCGAGCGGCAGAACATACGGCAGGGGAAAATTGTGAGCTCTGCAAAAAGTGTGAGCCACGACGTGATGGGATAAGGATTCTGGGCAGGAGCGGTGATAGTAAGGTACGGGAGGTTTTGGAGGCGTACCACATAAGGAAAAGAGGAAAAAGTTGCGTCAGCGATACGTCTGTGAACCATTTTAAAACTGAAATTTCATATCTTGAACGGTTCTGTTGATTGCACATGAGGTTACTTTCTGCGCATGCCTACGCTTTGTATATTTGCTCGCTTTTCAGAGATTAAAGTCAGATGAAGTGAGCGCTTGTCCTACGTCGTTCTTGAGCTATGTGTGTGTATTTTTCGGCGCTACTGTTTTTCCATTTTCGACTACTTCATAAAGCTGGTATGCTTATCTTGCAGAAGCGAGCCAAACTAGCACGTCTTAGATTTATGCACCAGTTACTCAATAATAAGCTGCATATTGACACTTCTAAATACTTATCCTTTACAGATACCAGGTCCACACGCCATAAGCACTCTCATACTATAAACGAGTACACTTTCCGGACCGACTACTTTAAACACACATTCTACCCACAAACCATACGCGAATGAAATACCCTTGACCCAACCATCACAAGCTGCTCATCATTAAATACCTTTGTAGCCCTCGTCGAAAACCAATTGGGTACGGAATAAATTCTTGAAGTATTTTTGAATATGTTCCCGCCTTCCACGCAGGCGCAGATCGTGCTCATTGTGTGCGCATTACTACATGTTCTTCCGTTCCATTACCTTCCATTTCTGCCTATTATTTCCAAAGTGTTAATTCATTGGCTTCCAGTGTCCGTTCTCTGTTGTATGATTGCTCCGTGCATTCGAAAGTTTATAACCTTTTACTTCTATTCCAGAGGTCTTGTTAAACATCTTGCTCTCACAACGCTGAGTGCTTACCTTTGTATTATGCTAGCTTGCCTTTTTGTGTTTATTTATTAGACTGTTCAGCTTATGCCCTCCCTGTTATAGTCCCATATGGAATTGGTAGCATGTACTAATAAATAAAAATAAAGTAAATAAATACTGTCAAGTGCATGGGCCCGTCGAAGAACCAGTAAAGCATGCGTAGCGGTCAGCAAGACAGATTATTTGTGTAATGGAACCTCCACGAGGTGGAGTCAACATCAGTGTTTGCTTAGCTTTTTTTTTAATGAGAAATGTTATTTTTGTCACGCAGCCCACGTGCTCTTAGCAAAAAAAGTGCTGGGATCGTCATGGTTCGTGGACGTAAAATTTCTCACCGTCTACTCCGCGTCATCGATGATATTACTCTGTTCTGAGTTCACGGGAATTTCACCTACATTACGGCAAAGAATAGCCCTTCATCTTCAGCTAAGTACAGCCCATCCTCGAGCGAAAGGAAGCAGTACATTCCGGCTGCACGTGGCGAACACATTCCTGAAGTAAAACTGCGATGTGAAGGCCAAAGACACCGCCATAGATAAGCCAGTCTGGGCAGTTTATTCGTTTCGCAAATTCAAACGCCGCGGACGACAAACCAGCGCAGCTAAACGCATGGGCAAGTTTCCACATGCGACCCAGAAGGATGCCTACCCTGCGCAGGCACTTGTGCATGCAAGGGCCTTTTAAACAGCTCTCCCGTGATCTACGGCGGTATGCAGAGGATTGCTTCACCACATTACGTCGGCTGTCAACTTGATACTGGCTCTGAATATTTGCGCTACGTGCCTCGTGCCGAGCGGTGGACAGAAGCGTCAGTGATAGTTTCCTGGAGCAACTGCTGTAGCAACGTTTAATGTGAACTGCGTGAGAGCTCTTACATCGCTATGCGTTCAGGTTTCAGTGTATTACGCAAGCCTTGTCATCGGTTAATAATAGAGCTTATTTGATGTCATAAATGTCGCTTTAAACAGGCAATGTAAAAATTATTTTCAGCATCATAAATAAACCGGCTACTCGCTAGAGCTTGTTCTCATCTATATATAACACAGCCACACTCCGCACAGAACGCAAAAGAACGCTCGAAGTTTGGTTTGGCTAGCCTTCGTGTTTTAAAAGTCGCGCCCCTTTGTGTAGCGAGACTAGGTATATAGGCACTACTGTGAAACAGAATCGTAAATAGCGAGCAGACAGAGCGCGGCCGTATGTTATGATTGAGAAATAAAAAAGGTAAAAAACAACGACATTAGTACGTGCACGATGACGTTTCACTGCATGCGTCTGTTGAGGGAGTACCGGACGAGCGGAGAAGGGAATGTGGCAAGAGCACGAAGGTAACTCGCTCCTAGAAGCGCCCACTAGAAATTTGCACTGGAGGAGATGCAACGCCGTCCATTATATAGTGAAAGTGTTTCAGGGGCCCTTTTTTAACCTGATTGCCAGCTTAGGTACTTGTTTCAAGAACGCGAGCACACACACACACTGTATCGTGCGTGTTTCAAACTAAACGAAAAACACAAAAGATTACTCGCCACGGAGAAAAACAGAGTCGAGTTTCGTTTACCCTTTCAGAGGGCATACTTGAAGCTAAGTCCTTTTTTCTCGTTCACGTTTCGGTTTTCTTGTTGGCGCTTCACTTGGTGCTAATAACGCATGTAGCCTCGGAAAAATTGTCCCCCAAAACGCCACGCTGGTAGCCTCTAACTCGCTGTGTAAAGCAGCCGACACTCCGCTGCTACGCTTCAGCTACGTACAGACCCAGGTACACTGAGAGTAGTCAATTCCAACGCCTGTCTAAGTAGTGATCTCAGTGAAACTAAATCTGTTGAAGCGGAAAGAATTGAGTGGCAGTTCCTCTGCAACACCTTCAACGACCCTGTTTTGCCGAAAGTGCCACAGCGAAGACCGTCTGATCCAATATACTGCCTTTGGGTGTAGATTTAGGGTGATTCGCTTCTGTCTTCGTCAGAGGGCAAGACGGACCAGCAACACCTAACTGTGTGTGTTGTGTTGTGTTTAATGGCAGTTAGGCAGCTAAGGCCAGCAACAACTAACGGAGACGCACTGTGCTTTTGAGCACGCATCTCAGCCTCCATGTCAACGCACTCTACAGATAAGATTTCGGTCGCACTGTGATGTGAATAACAGGTTGGAGGGTTAGACAAAGACTCTGACTGAGGCGGACACAGTGGATTGGAAGCCACGGGCACAGAAGGTTGGGGAGGTGCAACCAACGGTGAAGAGATTGTGCCTGGTGTGGCGATCTGCAAACTATCCCGCCACGGCCGAACTGCCGGACGTTAGTAATCTTCATGTAATGAGGGGTGGTCGATTTAAGAGCTGCATGTACAGCCTCATGGTTATTAAGCTTGATGGAGCGCTCATTCGCGGGACAAAATCATGTATTCCTTCTGAGTTGCAAGTGCAAGCTCTGCTAATTTTCATTGCTCAAAACATGTTGGGCGTCTGCAAATTGTTCACGTTTCTTGCTAAACGATGTCAATTGATTAAGAATAATTTTTCAATACTTCTACGAAATTGCGGGAGAATAGATACTGGGCGCTAGAATTTTTTGCGAGCTTTTCAACTCTCTTGTACAATGCAATTACTTTTGCAATTTTCAGTTTGTGGGGAAATGTGTCTGAAGCTATGCATAAGTTATAAATACCAGCTAACATAGGGGCAATGCCTTATATTACATGTTTGATAGGTTTTATTTGGAGGTCATTACCATAACAGCTACATGAGTTCTTTAATTTGGCCCAACTGCGGTGGCTCAGTGGTTATGGCGCTCGGCTGCTGACCCGAAAGACGCGGGTTCGATGCAGGCCGTGGTGGCTGAATTTCGATGAAGGTGAAATTCCAGAGGACCGTGTACTGTGCGATGTCAGTGCACGTTAAAGAACCCCAGATGGTCGAAATTTCCGGAGCCCTTCACTACGGCGTCCCTCATAGCCTGAGTTGTTTTGGGACATTAAACCCTAATAAGCAAAATTAAACCAGTTCATTAATTTGAGAAATACTAAAAAACTCCAGGAGTGGTTGTTACTTGGAAAAGGTGTTCTTAACTGGAGGGAACTGGAATGCATAAGATGTACTTTGCGGCGAGTAGGAATCGTCGTCTGTGAAGTAATGACTAAATGCATTCACAAGATTGTCTTCCTTCTAAAGGCGTCCGCTAACAGAAACTTTCTTTATAGGTTCAGTGTTTTTACCATGATTAGAAATAGCGCAAACGGAACACGAAGTACGGAAAGGACGACGGCGAGAACGCTCATGTGCGTCTCCTCTCCATCCTTCGTGTTCCCTTTGCGCTTTTTTTCATCATAAACATAGAGCAACTCGACCAACTTACGGTTTTGCTCAGTGTATTGGTTTCGTCCCATAAACTTGTTTAACTTACATTTAGGGCCGAACATGCAAGTCGACAGACGGCATAAACGGCAGAGGAACACATTGTACGAAACACAATAACTACAAAGTGAAAATTATTGCAATGCCGATAAACCAGAAATCTTATAGGGCAAGAAAAGTATGGAGACGAACCCAGCTACCAGTGAAGCTGATTTTGCGGCACGGAGCTGCATATTTCGCCACATATCCCGCTACATATATATTTCGCTACATATACATTTGGTGTAATTAAACTAGTGTTGTTGCTTCGCAAACTTTTACGAGGTATACCATGTTTCCCTGAGGCCACAGAGCCGCAGGCGCTGTTCACTTCCCCGGGCTCAGCTAACGGAGGCGTCTGCACTGTGCTCGACTCCTCCGGCGCCAAGTGCTGCGGAGTGCTGCCGACCCCGCATCGGCGCACGGAGCCTGAAGAAAATAACACCTGGCAAGCGAGATCTCCATCGCGAGCGAGAATTGCCAGTCAGTTTCGTCATTCTGTCCAGCTCCTTGATTACAACGGCAGCAATATAAAGCGGCCCAAGCAAATTGGGCGCCCACTTCCACTATCCTTTCTTCCTCTCTGTCTCATTCGCTGGCCATCGCGCCTCACTGAGAGGGAGAGAGCACCTTACAATTAGCGACATGCCAGGATAAACAACTTCTACACACGAAATGGGGAAGCTCGTCCGCTGTGGCTCTCGGTCACGCAGCAGTGGTTAGCGCCGAAGACAGCGATGCTGTTGGCATGTGCCAAAGAGGGGCCTCCTTATAGAAGTTGCGAGGCTGAAGGGTCCACCTTTGACCCGCTGCTACGAGTTTTATGAAATTCTCAGGGATGATGTACACTTGTGCCGTTACGAGATGAGGGAATGGACTAGTCGCTTACACTTAGCCCTTCTTTTCCTAATATCATGAAGTAAGCTTCCCACATCTCCCCGATTAGCTTGCCTGTCCTTTTTTGCAGAACTGCAATCTGATGGAAGTGATGCGTCCATTTGTCGCGTCTGGCTCAATGAGCCACAAGATTTCCCGGTGCGTTGATCAGGCTGCAGTTTCGCTTGTGTTACCTGAGCCTATCATTAAGTCTGACCCATATTAGACCCCTCTGACCCATATAAGCTTGACCGCATGATGGCTGTATCTCATAAACCATTACTTCGAAGCATTCAACAAACCTCCTTGTTGCTTGACACCGCATGACGCATTTTTTATTTATTAATTGATTGGTCGGAAATGCCTGCAGCGCCCGTGGGCATTATTGCATGGGGGGTAACGATGTATAACGCAAAAATAGGACAGAAAAAAGAAAAAAAAGGAAGAAAAAGCAATACAACGAGGCTTGACACAGCGACTACAAAATGAATGAATATAAAGAAACAACAAGGCATGACAAGAAAGTACAAAAAAAGCCAACTGCACACTCACACATCCGATAGCAACGCGCGGAACATAGATTTGATACGGCACTCAACAATTTCATGGGGCAGGCGATTCCAGTCATGAATGGTAGATGGAAAAAATGCATTTTGATAACTGTTAGTTTTGCATTGGATTTCTTTAATCTTCCATCCGTGGTCAAGTCTGTATGACCTGAAATGCGGTGCAAGCAAATAATTATCTTTATCTATTTTTATTTTTCGGTGAAAGATTTTATACAACATTTCTAACCGAGAGTGCGTACGGCGTTTCCATAACAGCTCCCCTCCCAGCGTGGGCTTTCCTTCGCCATTCAGTTACGCGCACATTGTTTTTTATTTTTTTCGTGCGCAAAAAAACGACTGGCACATCATGCCTTCAAAACCAGTGTTGTAGGCGTTACCGAAAAAAAGTAACTAAATACGTTACTCGTTACGCTAAGAAAAAAAGAACGCGTTACCGCCCTACGTTACCTACAGAAAAAGGTAACGCGTTATTGTTACCGTTACCGAAAAAAAGTATCGCACGTTACTTTGCCGTTACTCCATGGCCATAAATTTTAGTCAGTGCATCTTCGCTGTAACTGTAACCTATAAGTCGTCTTCTCTGCAAGGCTTGTTTTCCAACCAAAAGATCTCAAACCCTGACGGCACGCTCATATTCTTCAAGCGAATGGTAACTCCGGATGGTCGCACTCTGCTTGCAACAGGCAGGAAAAGGAGGGACGTCCTTAGTCACAGTGCTGTGTGGAGTGCCTTGTTCCTTGTTCTGGCTAGGGGAGAGCGGGAGGGGATTGACTATGTCGGGAGAAAGTTGGAGCGACAGTGTTGTACAGCAGAAAATTCTTAGAAAGTTTAGTGTGAGGTAGCTCACTACTGCCGGCACAGGAATTAACAAAGGCCCATTTCCTTTTTTGCTCTACTTCGGTGCTACAGCCGGTTGACTGCAATCCCCTTTTCTGTTCTGTATCATTGTACTCTTTGTACGGCTCTCTTGGGGCCATCTTGAAGGGCGACATTTCTGAGTTTACTCAGAAGAGGGAACTGCTTCCACAAAGAATGCGAGAGTGTCGCCTGGGAACGAGACCTTTTGGCTGGAAAACAAGCTTACGGAGAAACTGACTTACAGATTTCTGCAAATGGTCCATTGGTGACTCGGCAAGCGTCCACTCTTTAGAGAGTTGTGTGTGTGAGTGGTTTGGGGGTGAAGACAAGTGTGTGAATGCATGTTCGTGCTTTTTTTAAGGCGGAAGCCTTTAATGCCTCATCGTTGTAAGCAGGAGCTGTCGACAGAAATGTCACGCTTTTCAGTTGGTCGAAACGGTCGTAACGTCACAGTGCGCGAATTTCAAACGGGGCCATTTGTACTTTGGCTACTAACCATGCAACCAATTAAAGGGATCGCATAGTGATGCTCCAAGTAAGTTTGAGTTTAGTTAATTGCTTACTTAACCAATTAGTCCAATTAACCTTTCTAGTCAGACCAGATAAATAAATAAAACCGAGTAAGAAATTGGCCGAGCTTGGGAATCGAACCCCGGTCTCCGGAGTGCGAGTCGAGCACGCTACCACTCCGCCATGCCAGCGCAATGGTTTGGAATGAACAAAGGTGCGTCTAGTGAATACGGTGTCTTCGTTCACTCCCATCTTCCTCCCTTCCCGTTACGGCGAGGTTCAGGTGTGCACCGAGATATGTGAGACAGATACATTTCCTTTCCTCAAAAACCAATTTACTGACGAGCAAGGCGTAGTCCGCGTTTCAGATTGGTCCAAATTGTCGTGATGTCACCACGCGCGAAGTTTGACGGGTGTCCACCGAAATATGTGAGATAGTTACTGCGCAACTTTCTTTCGTCAAATACTATCTTCGACTACTGTCTACTGAGAAATGCGAGAGAGTTAATGCGTAATTTCCTTTCCTTAAATACAATTTTCATTTCCTTCATTACGGCCCCTCTTTCTTCTTTCACTCCACTTCCTCCCTTCCTGTACAGTGCGGCTCAGGTGTCCACCGACGACAGATAATTACTGCGCCATTTCCTTTCCTTAAAAAGCGTTGCGTTCAAAGAGCAAGGCATTGCGCCGAACGGGTGGTGGCGTTCAATGGACACCGTGGCAGCGCTACAACACGCTGTCGCGTTCCACTCCTAAAAGCGAAGCTTAAGTGTCATTAATTGGCAGTTAATTAATGCACGAACAAAACGTGAAGTGAACAATCGCGTAGCAGAATGCAGCACTCAGGCTTTCGCCTTTCAGCACTTTAGCCGCTAAAGTTCCTCGTAATTTTTTATTTAGTTGAGTGCGTCGTCAAGGGCAGGTGTTTTCTGGCATGCATGCGATCCACAACAAGGGTCGTCGAGAGCACCCGTAGGTTTTGTTTATTTGCGACAGCATTTTCGGCGTTTTTTTTTCTGAAAAAGAGGCGCAGGGGGACAATAGAAATAAAAAGTAAGTATTAATAATAATAATAATAATAATAATAATAATAATAATAATAATAATAATAATATTAATAATAATAATAATAATAATATTTATTCAGCATAATCTGAACATATAAAAAAACGGAAGCGGCGAAGCCACAAGCGGGCTTGGGCGGCGACAACCGGCAGCCGCGGCAATCTTCGCGCTACATCAGAGCTCCATCAGAGGCAAAAGAAAATTAAAAGACGTAAATATGAAGAACACAAAAATTTTGGCACGGAAAGAATGAAAAACCACTGATAAGATTTTAGTACATGTTAAAGATTCTCTAACGCTTGAAAAGCAACGCGCAGTTTTTTGCGGGTGGTTAAAGAAAATAAATCATCCGGTAATTCGTTAAAGATAGCTGGCACGTAATATTGACGCTAGCGCTACTGAAGACGACGACGTGAGGACATTAAGCGAAAAGGACGAAGTTCGCCACCATCGGACTCGGCACCGGACGTTCTTGGGAGCCTTCTAAACCGCCTTGAGCGTTAGCGCGTCTTACACCGACGTGACATCTGGTGGAGGTGCTGGGTACATCTTTCATGTACCGGACGCCCCCATCAAGCCGCGATTCCAGCAGAGGTCGACCACCCCCGGTAGACACGCCCGTTCACCAGGGCAGCCGCCGACTACAAGGCCTATCTCCCGAGTTCGGGCTGCTCCCTGACCACAAGTCAACAAGGAGTACCGGCGCTGCTGCAATGAATCCTCCAACATCAACTGCGCCCGTCCTTCTCCATCACCAACGGGATCCGCCGCGTTTCCAAGGCCTACCTCATGAGGACGCCGAGGACTGGCTCGACCAGTTCGACCGGGTGGCCACATTCAATTCTTGGGACGGGGACTCAAAGATGCGCCATGTCTATTTTGCTCTGGAAGACTCTGCAAGGACATGGTACGTAAACCATGAATCTTGCCTGCAAACATGGGAGACATTCAAAGCAGAATTTCTCCAGGCGTTCACCAGTACGTTTCGCAAGGAGAAGGCCGACCTTCTTCTGCAGAATCGCATCCAACTTCCGAACGAAAGTGTAATGGTGTACGTGGAAGAGATGACACGCCTCTTCCGTCGCGCAGACCCGAGCATGCCGGAGGCGAAGAAGGTGCGATTTTGCTGATGAAGGGTGTAAAGGAGCAGCTTTTCGCAGGCCTCGTTCGGAGTCCACCCGCAACAGTAAACGACTTCGTCAAGGAAGCAATGTCCATTGAGAAATCACTCGACATGCGGGCACGACAGTACGAGCGCACTAACGTATCGATGCTCTGCACCCGTACTGAGGGAACCTCCATGACCTCAGGAGAATCGCTGCGTGAGGTCATTCGAGCCATTGTAAGGGAAGAGGTGGCGAAGGCTTTGCAGCACACCCCTGCTCAGCCGCAGATTGCGTCGTTTACAGATGTCATTCGCGAGGAGGTCGAACAAGCATTAGGTACGTCGCAGCTTCCGGCAGCCACTCCACCGCCGCCACAAACATTGAGTTATGCTGCCGCCGCAAGCCGTTTCCTTCCGGCCTCGACCCAACGATATGAAGCACCTACGCCAGCCGCTCCTCAGCTTCCACCTTCCCAGTCGAACATTGTCCAGCGATCTAGGCGTCGCAGAACTGACGTCTGGAGAACCCCGGACCATCGACCGTTGTGCTACCATTGCGGGGCACCTGGGCACATCTGGCGCCGCTGTCCATATAAGGAGATGGGTCTTCGAGGGTACCCCTTCGGTGCTCCCCGCCCGCTGCCTGGAGAGCGACCAAGGGAGATCGCAGATTACATCTCCCATGCGGACTCCGGCCAGCGTCGCGTCTCGCGATCACCATCTCCACGCCGCTACAGTTCTCCGGGACCCAGCGACCAGGGCCAGTCTAGAAGTCCCCGTAGGGGAAACTAGACGCGGCAGCCTCTGGAGGTGCGGCTGCTCGACGACAAGAACAAGACCCTCCAACGCCGCCAGACACATCGCCAATGCCGTGCAACACACCGTCCTCGACGACCCACGAACGACAGCATGTTAAGACAAGCCGACAACCCGCCGCACTTCTTCGTAACAACGACGCTTTTCTTCGACGCCGCATCCCTTCGACGCACCAAAGCCGCGATCGGACTCCTCGACAGTACCGCAAGACGCCACCACCGGCCGATTTAGACGTTTCAGTAGACGGCACAGCCGTAACTGCTTTAGTTGACACTGGTGCCGATTATTCTGTGCTCAGTAGACAATTCGCCGCTGTGCTCAAAAAGGTTATGACAGCTTGGGACGGCCCGCAGTTACGTACCGCTGGGGGACATTTGATTACGCCGATAGGAATGTGCACGGCTAGGGTCACGGTGCAAGGGCAAACGTTCCCTGCAAGGTTTGTTGTCCTCGCTGATTGCTCTCGTGATGTTCTCCTGGGTATGGACTTCCTAACGGACAACGGAGCCATCATCGACCTGCAGTCCCAGTCCGTCCAGTTTTCGACAGAGAATGCCATTGACACCACAGATGCCTTCCCGTCGGCGCTCCATATTCTTGACGAGCAAGTGACCGTGCCTCCCCGCTCCAGTATACTGGTGACTGTCGGTTCGCATACCATTCGAGACACTGAAGGTATAGTCGAGAGTAAACAACTTTTGCTTCTCGACCGTGGTATTGCAGTACCTCGGGCGGTCGTGTTTCTGGAAGACGGCAAAGTTGATGTACTCCTGACTAATTTCAGCAATGAGCACCAGCACCTGAACAAGGGGACGACTGTCGCTTACATAGATGCCGTCACTGATACCAAGTGCGCACAAAGCCTGACTCCTGTTTCACAACCGGATCCAGAGGACATAGTCGACGTCAAGTACGACATTAATCAGACATTGCCGCAACAACAACAAGGCATGCTGCGTGACCTGCTCAATCGCTACAGACACACATTTGCGTCGTCTCCGCGAGTCGGCAGGACACACCTTGCTACACATCGGATTATTACGGACGACACGACGCCACCACTGCGACAGTCACCCTACCGTGTTTCCTCTAGAGAACGCACCGCCATCAGCACGCAAGTAAAGGAAATGCTTGATAACGACGTCATTCGACCGTCTCGGAGCCCCTGGGCCGCACCTGTCGTGCTCGTAAAGAAAAAGGACGGAACATTGCGGTTCTGCGTTGATTACCGGCGACTGAATAACATTACTAAAAAGGACGTTTACCCTTTGCCCAGAATCGACGACGCTTTGGATCGTTTATGCAACGCCAAGTATTTCTCCTCCATGGATTTGAAGTCTGGGTACTGGCAAATAGAGGTAGACGAGAGGGACCGCGAGAAGACGGCATTCATCACTCCAGACGGGTTGTACGAGTTCCAGGTCATGCCATTTGGTCTTTGCTCCGCCCCAGCGACCTTTCAGAGGCTTATGGACACAGTACTCGTGGACCTGAAATGGCACACTTGCCTCGTATACATGGACGATGTGATCGTATTCGCCCCAACTTTTGACGAGCACCTTCGTCGCCTCGAGGCGGTGCTGCAGGCCATAAAATCCTCTGGACTCACTCTAAAAGCCGAGAAGTGTCACTTCGGTTACGAGGAGTTGAAGTTTTTGGGTCACCTCGTGAACCAAGAAGGGGTCCTTCCGGACCCTGAAAAAACCGTCGCCATCGCGAATTTCCCGCCGCCACGCGATCAGAAAGAAGTTCGGCGTTTCCTTGGACTATGTGCGTATTATCGCCGCTTTGTGAAAAACTTCTCTAAAATCGCTGCGCCCCTTACTTACCTGACCAAGGCCGATGTCCAATTCCAGTGGGAAGCGCCGCAACAACAGGCGTTCCTAGAGCTTCAACGCCGCTTACAGTCACCACCCACTCTGGCGCACTTTGATGAATATGCTGACACTGAGGTACACACCGACGCCAGCAATGTCGGTTTGGGTGCAGTCCTAGTTCAGGTCCAGAAAAATCAACATCGTGTAATTGCCTACGCAAGTCGTGCACTGTCTAAGGCCGAGGCAAACTACTCTGCCACCGAAAAAGAATGCCTCGCCATCGTGTGGGCAATTTCCAAGTTTCGACCATACCTTTACGGTCGACCTTTCCAAGTAGTGACCGACCATCACGCACTTTGTTGGCTGGCCAACATAAAGGATCCTTCAGGGCGCCTTGCACGATGGAGTCTCCGACTGCAGGAATACGACATTTCTGTAACCTACAAATCCGGCCACAAACACTTGGACGCCGACTGCCTTTCCCGTGCCCTTGCACAACCAGCTCCTGACGACGCTGCGGACGACGACGCCTTTGTGACCGCCCTAAACTCTACCGACTTTGCTGACCAACAACGCGCCGACCCGGACCTTCGAGACGTCATTGAATATCTTGAAGGTGCCAGTGGCAGAGTACCTGCCGCCTTCCGGCGAGCTTTGTCTTCCCTCTGCCTCCGTGACGGCGTACTCTACAAAAAGAACTTTTCGTCTAACAGTCGCGAGTACTTGCTCGTCGTGCCCGAGAACCTACGCCTCGAAATTTTGAATGCCTGCCACGACGAACCTGCTTCCGGCCCCCTTGGCGTCACTAGAACGCAAGCCAAGATTCGCGAAAAATACTACTGGCCTCGCCTTGGACATGACGTTACGCATTACGTTCGCTCTTGCCGTGACTGTCACCGCCGCAAGGTTCCTCCTGCCAAGCCCGCCGGCTTCCTCAAGCCCATTGACCCGCCGTCCCGACCATTCCAACAAATCGGGATGGACTTGCTCGGCCCGTTCCCCATATCAAACTCCGGAAAGCGGTGGATAATTGTCGCCACAGACTATCTCACGCGTTACGCGGAGACAGCCGCTCTTTCGAGTGGAACCGCTATCGATGTGGCCAAATTTTTTGTGCTTCAGATCGTCCTGCGCCACGGCGCACCCCGGGTTCTCATTACTGACCGAGGAGCTGCCTTTACTGCTGAGCTCATGCAGCATATCCTTGCTTTCAGCCACACGAGCCACCGCAGGTCGACCTCATACCACCCCCAGACGAACGGCTTGACCGAACGTCTGAACAAGACTCTCGCGGATATGCTTTCGATGTACGTGGACGTGGAGCACAAAACGTGGGATGAAGTCCTGCCTTATGTCACGTTCGCCTATAATACCGCCGTCCAGGAAACAACCAACATGACACCGTTCAGTCTCGTCTATGGACGACAGGTGACCACAACACTCGACGCTATGCTTCCCCACGTCGACGACCACCCAAATGCCGACGTTGCCCACTTTTTACAGCGCGCCGAGGATGCTCGTCAACTAGCCCGGGTGCGAATTCGCGCTCAGCAGGACCAAGATGCCCGACGGTACAACCTGCGGAGACGGGCGGTCGAATATTTCCCAGGTGACCTTGTCTGGGTTTGGTCCCCAATCCGACGTCGCGGACTCAGCGACAAGCTCTTACGTCGTTACTTCGGCCCCTACCAAGTCCTGCGGCGCATCGGCGATCTCAACTATGAAGTCATTCCTGATCAAACACCACGCTCACGACGCGACGCGCGCCCCGAGGTGGTCCACGTCGTTCGCCTGAAACCGTATCACGCAAGGACACTGTGACACTCCCTCTGACGCTAGTTTCCTTTAGCATCGGGACGATGCTTTTCGAACGGGGGGGGCTAATGACGCTAGCGCTACTGAAGACGACGACGTGAGGACATTAAGCGAAAAGGACGAAGTTCGCCACCATCGGACTCGGCACCGGACGTTCTTGGGAGCCTTCTAAACCGCCTTGAGCGTTAGCGCGTCTTACACCGACGTGACAATATTTTCTAGTTGCTTTGCCGTAGTGAGTGCGCACTTTCGGTTTATGATAGCGAGGAACATGTCTCAACGGTACCGGTTTCGTATTTATGTGTCTGTGTGCGCTATTCCAAAAATATTTCAGTACTACAATTTGTTTAAAAAGATTGTCAAAAGAAGGCAAACCGGCTGCGGTTAGACACTGTTGGGCAGATTTTCCTGCGGCAAGTAGAGAACGCTTGTAGCAATGTTTTTCAAAATCCTATTAACACGACATTTCCATGTGAAAGAGCAGTTAAAGAAACAACACATACCGTATCTCAAGACACTATACCCCAGAGCCTGGGCGACTAATTTTCTAACAGAAAATGGCATCATAGTTTGCAAATTAAACAACAAGCATGCAACACTTCTGAATTTCTTACAAATGTGAGTCACCCGCCGCGGTGGCTCAGTGGCTATGGTGCTCGGCTGCTGACCCGAAAGACGCGGGTTCGATCCCGGCCGCGGCGGCTGAATTTCTTTGGAGGAGAAATTCTAGAGGCCCGTGTACTGTGCGATGTCAGTGCACGTTAAAGAACCCCAGGTGGTCGAAATTTCCGGAGCCCTCCACTACGGCGTCCCTCATAGCCTAAGTTGCTTCGGGACGTTAAACCCCAATAAACCAATAAACCAACAAATGTGAGTCACCTGAGTATTCCATGCCAAATCACTGTCTATGTATATACCAAGATACTTAACCGACGGGACGCGAATTATAGGTTGACAAGAACATAAAGAGAAGTATGAGGTGTGTAAATATATGGAACCTGCACTTGGTACATCTTTATGCGGGTTACGAAAACAGACAAGTCTGGATTTGGTGCTATTTATTTGTATTAAATTTGAGTCAAACCAATCACTAACTTTAATAGCGTCCTCCTGAAGGTTAGTAGCCAGGGCATATGAAAAATCAGGGTTGCTTGAGACTAGTAAAGTGTCATCGGCGTAAAGGAATATGGTGGATGATTTCACATGGTCACATATGTCATTCACATATAAGTTAAACAACAAAGGAGATAAAATGAACCTTTGCGGGACACCACACAGCACTTTTACAGCGTCACGGTAGATAGGCCCAAACATGACTGCTTGAGAACGATTGTGAAGATAGTTTTCAATTAAAGACAAAAAAGGACCCCTAAATCCATACGAGTACAGTTTAGAACACAAAATTTGATTATTTACCGTGTTGAAAGCTTTTTTTACGTCCAAAAAAAGTGCGAATGCTACCTCATTGTTCTCCAGGCTTTGATGCAGCAAATCGGAGAGATTTTCCAATAGCACCTGTGTTCCTGACCCGCTGACAAAACCGTACTGATTCCCACTCATTAGGTCATGTTTAGTAATAAAAGCATTCATTACAGAAAGTACATGTTTTTCCAATATCTGGGATACGCAGGAAAGAATAGATGTAGGGCGGTAGTTTGCAATATCATTCTTCTTCCCACTTCTGTACAGAGGAACAACGCGAGCGCTCTTCGGTGATTCTGGCCATGTACCACTCTTAATTATGCCGTTTAAGATAAGCAGCAAAACATTTTTCAGAGCTGTTATGTTCCTTATCAGATCACCTATGAAAATGTTGTCAAGTCCGGCAGATTTGTTACGTTTCAGACTAGACAAAATGCTGAAAAGATAAGATTCTGTCATAAGAGGAAGGAAAGCCGATGGCGATACGCTTTTTGTCATTTTCGTCGAGCTCACAGTTTGGACTGCGACCCGTTGCTCAGCGGAGAAAACGTTATTAAACTCATTCGCCGAAATATGCGACACAACACCGAAATTGTGCTCCACTGATTCTTGAATGGAAAAGCGTTGGTTACCACGTAACTGATTAATCAGAGACCAGGTGTTCCTGACATCACGACGAGTGCTGCGAAACTGCTGTGCAAAGAACTTTCTCTTTGATAAGCGAAAAAGTGCAGTTACCTTGTTTCTGATGCAACGATATTCCGCTCGAAGTTTGTCATTTTTTGGTGCCCTGCGGCATCGAGACCAGATAGCTTCTTTTTCTTTGATGGCAGCCAGGCAACTAGTAACGTGGCACCTCACGTTACCGGAAAATGTTAACGCAAGTACGTTACCCGTTACAGTTCCGAAATGGTAACGAGTACGTTACTAAGTTTTCGAAAAAAGTAACGCGTTACCGGTACCGTCGTTACTTGTAACGCGTTACCGAAAACACTGTTCAAAACACTTTTTTTAAATTATGCGAAAGTGCATGAATGTACGGGATCGCTACTGGCCTATTTTTATTTATTTTGCTTTGCCTTGGTGCCTTGCATTACCTGATCTTTTCTATCACTTTCTCTGCCACTGAGACAAGCACTGGTACCCAGCTTTTTTCAGCCGTTGCGCAATGAAGCTTTAGCAAGTCAAAACAAGCGACCAAGGCACAGCGCACCTCCACCACGACCAGAGCCCGGCCACGCGAGGCAGAGCGTGCGCGTTGAATACACGTAAGGACGCCTCTCGAGGTCCCAGCGCCGTCGGAAGGCATTCATAACGCGTTGGTGGTTCGCTACTCATTGTGGTCATCGAAATATCTATCAGTCATGTACAAAAAGTCGTTAACGTCTGGTACAGCTCCCTGTTCATGGAAGTTCGCCAAAGTTCTTTCTCTTTATCAATATGGTTAGAAACAGCTTTTGTCTACCAATCGATATCATTGACATATCAGTCAAGCAAAATGCCGGAACACATCATCCATACGCACACCGCGCTTTTCATAGAATCTGCTGATTTACTGTCTAACATTCAGAATGGGTTTAGGCGGGCTTTTGGCACAGTAACTCAGTTGGTTTAATTGACATATGACATTTCACTTAACCTTGTTCTTGGTAAACAGGTTGATGCCATTTTTATTGACTTCTCGAATGCATCTGACACCGTATTGCACTCTGAACTTTTTGCTAAACTTAATGCTATACTAAATTATCCTCAGCTAGTTAAATGGATTTCCAGCTTCCTACCACATCGCTCTCAGTTCCTTTATTTATTTATTTAATTATTTATTTATTTATTTATTTATTTATTTATTTATTTATTTATTTATTTATTTATTTATTTATTTATTTATTTATTTATTTATTTATTTATTTATTTATTTATTTAAATACCCTAAAGGCCCAAGTGGGCATTACATAGCGGGGGAGGGCATAAAAATAACACAATACAAAATATTTGACACTTCAGTCCACACATACAAAAAAATAAATATACATACAAATTGTAAGTACACAGCACTGCAGTCGCTGAAGGATAAATACGTTGAGCGTACAAGACAATTCTTCGACAATACTGCAAATATCACGGTGAGTTTTGTTGACCAAGGTGCGCTGAAAGTTTTGTTTAGAAACATGATAACTCAGTTTCAGCAACCATGTCAGCCGGTAACGAGTTCCACTCTGCGATAGATAATTAAAGGTCTCACTCGCTCTGCTTTAATTATTGTCACATAAGGGGTTCCTAAAGGCTCCGTCCTCGGGCCATTACTTTTTTTTATGCACAAACCATTTGCCTAGCCACACTTCATCTAATATTGGTCTTTACGCTGATCATTGCGTTTTATACGAAGTGATTAATTGCTCTAATGACCCTTTCGCCCACAAGAGCCGTTTGCTATGTTTTGTACTTGTGCACTACATGGTATATGAGCTTTAGCCTTGATAAAATTGTCCTCATGTCCTTGTGTAAGAAATCTTCTCCTTGGATTTTTAGCTGCTCATTTCATGGCTGTACCTTAAGAAATGTCTAGGGGTATGAATATTTTGGTGCCATTTTAAGCACAACTTGTCATGGACTAATCACATTGATTACTGACCCAATAAAGCAGTTAGAAAGTGAGGCTTTCTGCGGCGAACTTTAACTGACTCCAGTGTAGACATAAAGCTATTAATGTATAAATCACTAATACGCCCTGTTTTAGAATATGGTTCTGGAATTTGGAGTCCATATATAGAAACACACATTAATTGGTTACAGGCTGTCCAATAAAAGCTTGCGTTTTGTTTTTCGCCTTTATGAGAGCTATTTCTCCCCATATCCGCCAATTTGTTCCCTGAAACTAACGACGTTTTCTGGACGTGACAGCATCGAAAACCCCGGTTGGGGTTGACAGTATATCGAAATATAAAAAAAATTTCTTTCATTAACACGTTTCGGCGGGCTAGTTGGTTAAGCATCTTGAATAAACAGCGCGAACGAAGACGAGCACAAAAGGCAAGAAAACGGACGACACAGCGCTGACTAGCTGCGGCAGCGCTGTGTCGTCCGTTTTCTTGTCTTTTGTGCTCGTCTTCGTTCGCGCTGTTTATTCAAATTTCTTTCATTGCATACTCAATACCTCAGTCAAGCTCTCATCCAAACTCTGCACTGTTGCTCTAGAAACATCAACCACAAGTCATCATGAAATTAAATCGACGCATTTCTACGCACGTACTAATACGTTCAAATTTAGTTGCATTGCACACCCCAGTGAATCTTGGCATCCTTTCCCTGGTAACATACGCTTCTTTGATTATGACAGTTATTTAAAAGCCATTGAAGACACATTATCATTTCTATTAATACCTGCAACCCAACGGTAACAATGTACTCTGCCCTTGTTTGTACATTTTTTTTTCCTGCGCATTATTACTTCTAATTATTTTGTAGATGTAGTTTGTATTTTCAATGTTTTTTTTAGTGGATTCCAGTGCTGATAACCGCACTGTATGTTTTCATTTTTGCATAGTGTTGCTCACCCTCTCCTGCTTAGCGCTCCATTGCGCTGTAGTATGCATAAATAAATAAACTAAATTAAATTGGCTCTGATTTTACCAATGGCCATGCCGAGTAGAATTGCGGAAGCAACGGCGCGGCTATCGCAGCGGCGGTAGCATCTCAGCTGCTAGGGGGCACTTTTACTGTCTAAAAGTGCGCGGAGGAGAAAGCGTTTTCGGCACCACTTTGACTGCCTGTGTAGCACTGGTCACGTCACCACTGGATGACGTCACACATAATAAGTACTAATTACTAAGTAATGACAAAATACTAATTAACGACTACTTACTAATTTATGGCTAATTACTAGCTAACTGCTAATTAATGACGTTTAAGCTTCGCCTTTAGGAGTGGAACGCGACAGCGTGTTGTAGCGCTGCGAGGCAGTCCACGGAACGCCACCACCCGTTCGGCGCGATGCCTTGCCCTTTGAACGCAACGCTTTTTGAGGAAAGGAATGGCGTAATTCTCTGTCCTCTCGGTGGACACCTGAACCGCGCCGTACAGGAAGGGAGGAAGTCGGAGTGAAAGGAGAAAGAGAAAGAGGAGCCGTAATAAAGAAGATGAAAATTGTATTTGAGGAAAGGAAATTACGGAGGAACTGTCTCACATATCTCGGTGGGCGCTCGTCATCCGCTTGTAGAGGAAGGGAGGAAGTGGTAGTGTAAGAAGAAAGAGAAAAAGGGGCCGTAATGAAGAAAATGAAAATTGTATTTGAGGAAGGGAAATTACGCAGTAACTGTCTCACACTCGCTCCTCGCGCATGCGCAGTTGGGGCTCTCCGGGGCTCCAAATCGCTCACACCTAGCGTAGTGTTGTTTCCGCAACAAAATCAAATCTACACAGTTTGCATTGCCATGTCAGAGGAAGCCGCTTTACGAGGAAGGTCCCCCAGCTCGCGTAGAGGAATCTAAAAACAGCAACCTCTGCAGGTGAGGTTTCTTTACAGCAAAATGCCGAAGATCCTCCCCCGACAACGCCGCATGAACATACCGTCCCCACTACGCCGACTCCGCATACAACGACGCGACCCAAACTGAGATCGACGCCGCCGCCAAGCAAAATCATAACGGCCTATCCCAGCGACAATCGTAGCACCCGAAGAGGCCAAAACCAAACTCCAATACCAATTTGCAATGCGAGGACGCGAGTCACCGACCTTGAAGTGGTTGTCGATTGTCACACGGTACACTGTAACGGTAACATACGCTAACCCTTGGTTATTGCATCTCGCCTGAGGTGAAGACAGGAAATTGTAGAAATGTTTTTCTTTCCTGTATTTCTATGTGAATTAATTGATTTCAAAGTGAATATTTATTTACACTGCTTCTGTTAAATAAAACATTATGTTGCAAGAAATGTGATTGTGTAGATGAAGATGAACTTGCTATTTTCGTATAATTGCAAGTGAACATGTTACTCCTGCAGTGTCACGTCCCACCACTTTAACAGCCCCACGGCCAACAGTATTTGCAAATACATAAAATAAATTGCGTTAGTTGGCACAGGAGCGGGCTACCCTCTCATCAGTGGAGCGTCTGGAGCTCTGCCCAGAAACTGATGAACACTTCGGACGGCTCCCAAACCCGCGCCGCTACAGGCCACCTAGTTTCACCGTCAAGACTATGGAAATACGTTTATAGTGATGCAGCAATGTTCCCGAGACGCGATCTTAGCCATACACGTTTTCACCGAGCATAGAGCAGTCATGGATTTTCAATATAAGCCCATCACGTTTTCGACGAAGGAAACCCTACCTTCGAAAACAACACCGCAGCATCCCGTCGTCTTCAGTGCGCTCGATGAAGAAGTAAGCGTTCAAACCCAGTAAAGGGTCATCATCGCGGTAGGCGCCAAGATAACTGGAACATCGAACCAATCATCACAGGAAGCACGCAGTCTCTCTTCGATCTCTTACTGGCCATCGCTCGAGGCATCGCCCGTTTAAGAAATTGACAAGCTAAGCTCTTCAATAAAACATGGCGCTGGGCTAGTAAGATAGCGCAAAAACGACAACCACAAGACACAAAAGAACGCTACTATGAACTGATTTATTTGTCATCAAGTCACATTTATATAACCAGCCAGTCACATCACATGTCACACTTTGCCGCGCTAGGTATCTTATACTAACAGATAAGAAAGTTTTAATCACCTCTTCAGCTGTAAATGTAGCTATTGTCAGAGACAGATTGCAAAAAGGAAAAAGAAAAAAGAAAAAGAAGAAAGAACCGCGCATGACATACGACCACGCAAGGAAGTAAAATCTGTTACAAAGATTGTTATAAAAATTCTCACCCGCACCCTACACCGCATTTAGCATAAGTAATACTGGCCATGAATGCCTGCCTATGTTCGCGCGGTACGTCAAAACACTCTGTCAGTGTCAACGACGAAAGACGGCAGCGATGAGTCCAGCTCGCCTATTGTAACCCATACCACCACTAAGGAAGCCCTTACAACAGAATAGAAAGGATCTTCTAGGCCCCTTCCTTACGTCAACGTTGGGCAACAACTGGACCATCGTGGTGACCGACTACTTGACCCACTACGCTAAAGCCCTGCCGAGTGGTACTGCGGTGGAAGTCGCAAAATATTTCTTCGAGCATATCCTTCTGCGACACGGCGCTATAGAAGTTTTCATCACGGATAGGGGAACAGCATTTGCAGCTGAGCTCGCCCTATACATTCTAAAACTACAGCCACACAAGCTGTCGGCGAACTACCGCATGCCATCCGCAGACCAACAGACTTACGGAGCGTCTAAATATAGCCATCACTGGCGTGCTCGCTATGTATGTGGACGCCGAAGAGAAGACCTGGGATGCCATCCTCTCTTACGTTGTCTCTGCCTACAATACCGCTGTGCAGGAGCAATCCTTTAAAGGGTCTACTTGGTCGTTCATAAGGACATGGGGCGGCGCTAACTTTGGAATAGATAACACAAAGAATACACCATGGGACAGTCGCAGACAAGCCCAGAGTTGGTCGTCCAAGACTTGAATCGACGACAGGCGTTTACACTAAACGCTTTGCTCCGGTAAGTGCCGCGAAATGAACAACCTGCTTTTATGCCCCCTGCTTGTTACGTCCTTACCACCGAGTGAAAGAAAGCGCAGGAATAACGATCCCCTTTATGGTGAGTTGGTAGAACTCCAGGCGGCAGTTACAGATGCTAAATTGAAATCTGAAATTAAAACTTTATTTCAGGCAAGAACAACTGAAAACGGTCGAATGTAATGCCTTCGGGCCTTTAAGGGAACAATAAATGAAAAATGAAATGAATGAATTAATGAAAAGTGAGAGCAAGTCACTTGACCGCGTTTCAGCCACCTTATACAGGGCGTATAGACTTACCGACCTTCCGAACCACGACTGTGGCTTTGGCGTTTGACTATTGAGGCAAAGGTCGCGGCATCGAATCCCAGCAGCAGAGTTCTGTTTCGAAGGAGGCAGGACGTCAAATACACTCGTTTGCTGCGCGATTCTAGTGGCAGTGAAAAATCTAGACTAGACGGTGGTACAAAATTATGCGGAGGCCTCCACTATCACGTACGTACTTCTTCAGGACGCTGGACACGGCCATAACATACAACACCATCAATGACCTTCCTGCGTGAATGTCAGGTTATATCCCACTCCGCTGCTCCACTTCAACAAATCGGAAGCTGGTCCTATATGCGCATCAGCATCTTCGCGCGCCGCCATTCGACAATGTGAGCCTGCCCATGCGGATGCGCAAATTTTACAGTCGCATGCACTCTTAATCTCAAACTTTGACACTGAGGTCTTATGCAGGCTGACCATGTCGTGTAGAAAGCTGCAGTAAGCTTGCGACAGACATCAGAGAAGCTAAAAGAACGTCTTGCTGGGCAAGTTGGTTCACCTTTGGTTACAGGCGCGAAAAAAGACACAACACAAGGCAGAAAGACGGGACGAAAAGCCCCATTCGCTTCGTCCCGTCCTTCTGCCTTGTGCTGTGTCTTTTTTCGCGCCTGTAACTAAAGGTGATCAGAGAGCCGCAAGGGCAGTCTCTGAAGTCGTTCACCGACGTGCCCGCTAACGCTTCTAATGCGCACCGCAGCACGGCCAAGATTTTATCCTAGGTTGCTTGGCGTGCCACATAGTAGGATGGTACGGCAAAACAGCGCTGACGGACGGGACGGAAGAAGATTCATAGAAGAAGAAGAGACATAGTAGGAGCGCCGGAGTAGCTACACACCCAGAAAAATCTCTCGCGGCATCCAGAAAGACCACACGACCCATAAATGCTTGGTACATCGCATTCATGTCATATGAGTGCCCGAACCCAGTGCGAGCGCATTTTAAAAACGAACGAAACGTCGGCCATCATCATCAGCCTGACTACGCCCACTACAGGGCAAAGGCCTCTGCCATGTCCCTCCAATTAACCCTGTCCTTCGCCAGTTGCGGCCACCGTATTCCCGCAAACATCTTAATCCCATCCGCCCACTTAACTTTCTGCCGTCCCCTGCTGCGCTTGCCTTCTCTTGGAATCCACTCCGTTACCCTTGAGGACCAGCGGTTATCTTGCCTTCGCATTACATGCCCTGCCCAAGCCCACTTCTTCCGCTTGATTTCCACTAGGATGTCATTAACCCGCGTTTGTTCTCTCACCCATTCCGCCCGCTTCCGATCTCTTAACATCTCTTAACGTTGGCCATCCGTAATAAAAAGTTAGCGCAGCACTTGTCTGTAATTTTCTCAAAATAACTACTGAAACTATCCCCATTGAGGTAAAAGGCACCAGGCCAGAAAGGGACATTTCAAATAAACAAGTACAGTGCGTACACCTGGTTGTTATAATTGTCTCTGTGAAATATTAGAGCCATACGCACCCTAATCAAACCAGTTCGTACTCTGTTTCGGTGTGGCCAACCTCGTCAGGCTCTACGCTGTGGCACGGCGACACAAGGAAGTGCATTTCATCGGACCATCAGTCCGGTTCCCGGGCGAATGAAGGACTAGGGAATTGTCATCGGCTAGTCGCTCTCTCTCTATTTAATGCGATAGAATTAGTGGTCTCGTTATCAGGAAAAGACAGCGTCTGTCTGTCCGCCCGCGTCACGAAAAAGAGGGCCCGCCTATCACGGTAGGCCACGCTGATTTGTCGAGAGAGCCCACGTTACCATGTGACGCCATCAGAACCTACCCACGTGGCAGGAGACAATTAAAGTATTTCAGTTTTATTTAACTACACTAAAACATTTTGGGTGAAACAAAAGCAGTATAGAACGACCAATTCCGCATACATGGGCGTGCAGGCAGAACCTAGGCGAAGCAGAATGAGCACTTGCGCAGGAAGGATCTCTAATGTTTTCACACTTTACTCCTAAGCGTTGGTTAAGCATCGTGCAAGTTTGTTTTCTCTTAGCGTTCTGTTGCGGCACAAACAAAAAATTCAAGGGGCACACTGACTGTCTAAAGTGCGTAGAGGCGAAAGCGTTTTCCGCACCACTTTGACTGCCTCTGTGGCACTAGTGACGCCAGCTCTGGATGACGTCACACATAATTGATGACTTAAGTAATCAAAAAATAATACATAATGACTAATCACTGATGAATGACTAAATATTGATTGACAGCTAATTAATGACGCCTAAGCTTTGCCTTTAGGAGTGGAACGCGACAGCGTGTTGTAGCGCTGCCAGGGAGTCCACGGAATGCCACCACCCGTTCAGCGCGATGCCTTGCCCTTTAAACGCGACGCTTTCTGAGGAAAGGAAATGGCGCAGTAATTCTCTGTCATCTCGGTGGACACCTGAACCGCACCGTACAGGAAGGGAGGAAGTGGGAGTGAAAGTAGAAGGAGAAAGAGGGGCCGTAATGAATGAAATGAAAATTGTATTTGAGGAAAGGAAATTGCGCAGTAACTGTCTCACATATCTCGGTGGACACCCGTCAAAACGCGGACACATCTGCCGACACGGCTGTCGACAAGGCTGCCGGCATGACTGCTAACGACAGTATGTGACATTAAAGCCTTTCGCCTTAAAAACAACATTTAGTTCTTTGCTGTCGTCCACTTCAGCACAGCGGAGACGAACAGCCGTACATGTGTACCGGTGCTCTGGACTCCGGCGTGTACTATACTGTGCCCGACCCAGCCACAGCACTTGCGCAGCGGGCATCCGGAAAACTGGTGTAATGTGTACGCTACAGAAGAGACGAGGCTTGGGCATGTTGGTATGACATACTTAAGGGAAATAAATAGCGCACAAGAGAAGACGGGACAAGCGAGGAGACACAGACAAGCGCTAACTTTCAACAGACGGTTTATTGCAAAATCGGGAGCATATATACACATGTCCAGATAGGCAACAAAGAACAGGATCGAAGATAACATCAACAAGACACACACCCCCTCGACAGCCATCTGGTTATCGTGCCAGATATGCAAGCTCTTTTTTCTACAAATTAACGGAAGGTTCGCTGACACAATCCGGTCCAAAGCGCACGATGTTCGACGCTTCAACAATCTCCCTGGTGAGTTGGTCGCGGTGATGATACAAGATCACAGTATCTTCAAAAATTGGACGGCAAGGAGGGTCGCAGTCACATGTCTTACAATGCAAAGCCAAATGCCCGTCGACACCACCTCTGACTTTCTTCGCGTGCTCTTTTAGGCGTACGTTGAGGCATCTGCCCGTTTGCCCGATGTAGAATCTACCGCAGGACAAGGGGATCTTGTAGACTACCCCCAGCCGACAATGGACGTAGGACTGCCTATGTCTGATATTACAGTCGGGTCTACGCGTTTTGATCGGGCAACTCATTCTGCACAATCTCCCCAGCCTCTCAGGAGCCGTGAACACGACCTTCACATGAGACCGTTGACCCACCTTCTTGAGGTTGTGTGATACCTTATGCATGTAAGGTATCACCGCCAACTTTTCTTTCTCTCTTCTATCCTTTTCCTTTTTCCTGTCCTCTGCTCTTTGTTCATGACTCAGGCGAGAAGCTTCCTTCCTTTTGCGATGCAAGCATTCAGCTACCGAAGCTATCACGTGAGTCGGATAGCCCGCGCCCTGCAAACGTGCAACTTGCATGTTTAAACCCTCCTCGAACGTATGCCGGCATGACTTGTCAAGAGCATTGGACAGGAACGAAAGAACGATATTTCTTTTGACAAGTTTAGAATGCGCTGAACTGTACGGCAAAGGGGGCTTGTTAGCTCTGGGCTCGTATATCCAACAGGCATGGTCCTTTCGAAACCGCAGCCGCAGGTCTAAGAACCTAATGCTGTCATGATCAGGCATTTCAGACGTGAATGTCAACGGGTAAAAACAATCAACAAAAGAATTTAAAATGCGCGTGACAATAGGGTGACTACTAACGAGAAGATTAGAACGTCCGACAAGAGGGTCAGTAAAAACAGACAGGTCAAAAAGAATTAAAAAATTAAAAAGTCATCCACATAACGAAAGATCTTTAAAATCTTTAGATCAGTTAGACGCTCAAAAAGAGCCTTGTCACAACGAGCTAAAAACAAGTCACTCAAAATCGGTGCGATGCAGGATCCGATGCAAACACCTTGCTTTTGCAGGAAAACGTTGTTGTCAAAGGTAACAAAAGTAGAAGTAAGGTAAACAGATAAAAGCTCTAAAAAACCATCCGTGCTCACGCCACAAGCATTTTGAAAGTCGACAGCGCCGCTATTGTCGATAGCATCCTCGACGCAAGACAGCAGCCCTTCATGGGGCAACGAGTAAAACAAATCTTTTATGTCTACTGAAAAAGCTGCAATGTTCTTCTGGTCATTTGCTTTGAGGAAGTCAATAACGGCTGCGGAATCCTTGGTTAGGAAAGGATCAATCACAGCGAGGAGTTTCAAATTGGATTGCAGATAGTCCGCAACGCACTTCTGCCACGAACCAGACTCTGATGTCTTTTTAATTCTTTTTGACCTGTCTGTTTTTACTGACCCTCTTGTCGGACGTTCTAATCTTCTCGTTAGTAGTCACCCTATTGTCACGCGCATTTTAAATTCTTTTGTTGATTGTTTTTACCCGTTGACATTCACGTCTGAAATGCCTGATCATGACAGCATTAGGTTCTTAGACCTGCGGCTGCGGTTTCGAAAGGACCATGCCTGTTGGATATACGAGCCCAGAGCTAACAAGCCCCCTTTGCCGTACAGTTCAGCGCATTCTAAACTTGTCAAAAGAAATATCGTTCTTTCGTTCCTGTCCAATGCTCTTGACAAGTCATGCCGGCATACGTTCGAGGAGGGTTTAAACATGCAAGTTGCACGTTTGCAGGGCGCGGGCTATCCGACTCACGTGATAGCTTCGGTAGCTGAATGCTTGCATCGCAAAAGGAAGGAAGCTTCTCGCCTGAGTCATGAACAAAGAGCAGAGGACAGGAAAAAGAAAAAGGATAGAAGAGAGAAAGAAAAGTTGGCGGTGATACCTTACATGCATAAGGTATCACACAACCTCAAGAAGGTGGGTCAACGGTCTCATGTGAAGGTCGTGTTCACGGCTCCTGAGAGGCTGGGGAGATTGTGCAGAATGAGTTGCCCGATCAAAACGCGTAGACCCGACTGTAATATCAGACATAGGCAGTCCTACGTCCATTGTCGGCTGGGGGTAGTCTACAAGATCCCCTTGTCCTGCGGTAGATTCTACATCGGGCAAACGGGCAGATGCCTCAACGTACGCCTAAAAGAGCACGCGAAGAAAGTCAGAGGTGGTGTCGACGGGCATTTGGCTTTGCATTGTAAGACATGTGACTGCGACCCTCCTTGCCGTCCAATTTTTGAAGATACTGTGATCTTGTATCATCACCGCGACCAACTCACCAGGGAGATTGTTGAAGCGTCGAACATCGTGCGCTTTGGACCGGATTGTGTCAGCGAACCTTCCGTTAATTTGTAGAAAAAAGAGCTTGCATATCTGGCACGATAACCAGATGGCTGTCGAGGGGGTGTGTGTCTTGTTGATGTTATCTTCGATCCTGTTCTTTGTTGCCTATCTGGACATGTGTATATATGCTCCCGATTTTGCAATAAACCGTCTGTTGAAAGTTAGCGCTTGTCTGTGTCTCCTCGCTTGTCCCGTCTTCTCTTGTGCGCTATTTATTTCCCTTAAGTGTGTACGCTAGTTCGTCGCCGCTATTCTACTAAAAGTCAGTTATGTCTCTGCGTGGCATGGGTACTGGCTACTTTGTCGTTCATGTAGTTTATTTATGCCTGCTTTACTGTGAAAGCAGGCGCCTTGTCTCGTCAGAAAACTGCTCGCGCGTTACCCTGCCCGCGCCCTCCAATTCTGCAATTGTCTTCCACAGCGGCTCCGAGAAGCGAAAAGCCAGGTTAAAAAGACTTGGGGCCCTTCTTAACCAAGAAGAAAATGCAACAGCATTTGAAGTTGGCCAATACCAAAAATTGTAAAGGACTCCCAAAATTAAGAACTAGGCCCACCCTAGAAAATGGATTATGTGGATTACTGTGGATCAATCGGTATATTAAGCGGAATAGCGGGACTAGTTGGTGGATCAGTGGAGATGATTGAGTGGGTTAACGTCAATTAGTATGCATTAGTTGTGGAATGAGCTGGATTTCTGAGTCGGATTAGTGTATTCCCATATAAGAATGCAATCGAAGGTACTCAAACATTCTTGTCCTGAGATTTTTAAACTTGGCTGTGCTTATGACGTCACGACTCTCTCTATTAATAAGGGTATTTTGTTAAGGAGAAACTGGATATCTTTTGCAACACGGCAATCTAAATACTATCAGCATTAAGAAAAACACCTGGCATGGCGGGGCCATGATGTAGACATCTCATCGACACTGCGCCTCCCCTGAAAGCGAAGGAGAGGAGGAAATTTCATTTGCGAAAGAAACCGAGTCGAAGATGCTCGACGTGGGCGCAGCAGAGAGCTGCTTGGCGGAACCACTTGACTGAGACGGCTGCAACTCTGCAAACAGCTAATTTTTGAAAAGTTTTTTTGTGGCTGTGCTTTCCCGAGAAAATGCCTGACAACCGCCGGAGTATAACGAACTTTAGAAGAACGGAAGTTTGGGAAGTTGGTACTGCCTCATAATTTTGCTTCAGCGCAGCACAACGAGGACGAGAGAGAGAAGTGAAGTTTTCTCAGCGTCGTCTCTGTGTCATGTCTCGCTCCTGTCCGTGTTGCGTAGCGCTGATGCAAAATTACGAAGTATATAACGAACTTTCAATCAGGAAGTCCTGCAACGAGCTACTCCGGTGATCTTTTAAACACCTTGATGTACTGATCGCATCAGATTTCTTGCAGCGTCATGTGTGCGGCACAACAAGCCGTTCTTCAAAGTTCTGAGTAGAACTATTTTGAAAGGGCAAAAAGCAGCAAACGCAAACAGAAACTCGGATCGTGGCCACAGAAGCTACTACGATTGACGCAGGAATGACGTCACATACGTATTCGAAAAACACTCGCATGCCCGTTTTAATGACTGAAAAAGAGACTGCTAATGACGGCTCAGTTTTAAACCATGTAGTATGACTTAATACGCACAAGCATCAAAATTTGTTGTTCAAGAGGGGAGCGGATAATAACGAACGACTACTGTTTGTGACGATCAATCGCTGCACAGCTCGTAGAAAGTATCAGGACGACGGGTAAAATATACAGTAAAAGTTTCATTAGAATACGACGACCTCGTTAAACCACCGGAGTTGCCTTTTAAGCGCCTTTGCCTACAGGCAGTCGCCAGGTCGCGCTTGTTGTCAATGGCCGGGAAAGCTGTTCTTGTGAATGATCCAACAGAGGCTGCCACTTGCAGCACTGGCTTAGCCATTGTTTGTCCGACGCCTTTTGGCACATCGCTTGAAATTCTTTGAACTGGGGGTTTCAAGACCCTCCCCAGCGTCGTTGGGCAGCGTTGGCCTGATGCATTTAACCGTGCAAAACCAAGTGCGAGACTTGTTTTCTCCACGGAATGTAGTTTGTTCCACTTTTAGGTATTTCTTAAAAATAGCTATATGCCGTATATCAAAGCTAAGCTTCAAAATAATATTCGCAACCGCACCGAAAAGTCAGTTTGAGCAATCGTATTGTTTGGGGAAGGAACGCAAGTGAGTTGAGGGCTTGGGGACGGATCTCTTCCAAGCGACGACTCAGTTCTGCTATAGGGGAACCATTTATTAGGCCCGCCTACACAAGGGTGATCGCTAACCCAGAAGTTAAATAGGAATCATCATAAAGTCATTTCCTTTACCTCTTATGTACAGAGCTCAAGGGCGTCATTTTCCAGCGGGCATCACTATTTATAAAGTTCTGTTCAGAAGCGCATGCTTCGAAACATCCGTCGTCAGCGCAGGCCGTGCCCGCCTCGTTACAGCCCTTACAGGAATTGCTGATGCCGGTACGCGTTGCAGCTTGCGGCGTTTCTTCTCCCTGCCAGCAGTAGAAAGGCCTACGTCAGCTAAGAAAACTCTGCTTGAGCTGCTGAATCACTTGTCCTGGCGAACGCCGACGACGGGTAGAAAAAATCGGGGGCTGAAAGCTAATCATCAGCATTTCAATAACCCATGAAATTCGCACAATTCTCGTTTACATTTCAGACTTTAATACTGCAATTATTTCCCGTGTATAGGTAATGGCAGGAATTTTTGTTAGCTCACAAATTCTAAAATTCCACATCGTGAACCAGAGAAAACATGAAAGGCCTAAACGCAGGTCGGCTCTGTTCAAGCTGGACGGCGTTCCGGATAGCCCCGTTTATTACTGAAGCTCTGGGCTGGCAGGGAGAAGAAACGCCGCAAGCTGCAACGCGTACGGGCATCAGCAATTCCTGTAGGGGATTCGGCTGTAACGAGGCGGGCCGGGCCTCCGCTGACGACGGATGTTGCGAAGCATCCTAAGCAGAACTTAATAAATAGTGATGCCCGCTGGAAAATGACGCCCTTGAGCTCTGCACATAAGAGGTAAAGGAAATGACTTTATGATCATTCCTATTTAACTTCTGGGTTAGCGATAGCCCTTGTGTAGGCGGGCCTAATAAATGGTTCCGCTATTAGCAGAACTGAGCCAACGCTTGGAAGAAATCCGTCCCCAAGCCCACAACTCACTTGCGTTCCTTCCCCAAACAATACGATTGCTCAAGGTGACTTTTCGTCGCGGTTGCAAAGAACGCTTTAAATTGCACGCCCTGACAGTCGGAAGGACTCGGAAAAGAAACTGGTTGACACACTGCCTTCTGCCGCAAAGTCCCTCTTCTCTACACGCCAAACAGCTGGTAACGACTGGCAACAAGAGACGAAACGACCGCGTTCCCGGGTAACTGATTCGTTCCACTGTCAAACAATTTAAAATCTTTCTCATGAGGTGAAGTTCACTTGAGGCTTTTTTTTTCCTCGAGAGCAATTTTTTTATTAGCAGTTTGTGTTAAAAAGGCTTATTCACTGTGAAATGCTTTGAGCCAAAAACGATGCGCTTATATTACACTCAAACAAGGCAGTCAATGACAAAGCATGCTGCTTAATTTTTGCAACTGCTTCCTGAGAGCTTTGCACGAAACATAAACTGAAGCAAATATACCTAAGAACACCAGACAGTTTAGTCACTCCTTCCACTTGGGACACTTCCTCCCGTCCGGGAGCTTGGTGGGAGTGGTCTTGCTGGTGATCTCGTGCCAATTCGTGCTCAGCACAGTTCTCCTGGACCCGAAAAAAAGACCTCTTCTTGGCCCTCTTGACGTGGTCGGCTTAGATCTTCTGGAAAAGGGCATTCAGAGCAGCGTCGCTCTCTTGTTAGTCGCCCTCCGTCTCCTTGAAGATGGCAGCCGAGCCTTGAAAACTGCAGGCACGTTCTCAGTCACAGGAACAGGAAACGTGGGCCGGCTTAATGGAGACTCATCGTACTCCAAGCTGTTCCACCTAGCGCCTTCTTGACCTTCATTCCTACGTTGGTACAGTAGCACGTGTAAGCAGTCTGCTGTCCAACAACAGGATAAACAACTGGATGGGACAGCTCGCATTTGTCTCCAGAACGGAGTTCCGCACCAAACCAAACGGCAGTGCCACTGCGCTTCTGGAGTATTTTCATTATGATGCTGCTTTCCGCCTGGTATCACTCATGGCGAATTTTCGCAAGACCAGGAGGATGCGAAGGTGCAGCACGCCTGGCTTCCTCAAGAACATGTGGTCACCTTATCGTCAGCCGAAACATTTTTATCTGCAATCAGCCCCAGCCGGTCAAGTAAGGGTTCGATTCTGGAGTGTTGCCCTTGTCACGCTTTGTTTTGCATTTTAATGTAAAGTGTTTGTTATTCGCCTATTATTTGAATTGTTCTGCGTAAATTTTTGCTGCCTGCAGGCCTTTTTTTTTCTTTTTTTCGTTGTTTGCTACTAACAAAGCACTGTGCAATTGCATCCCCACTCCTGCCTTGGCCACCAAAAGGCGGCTGGCAGTACTGAAGAAATCAATAAATAAATAAATAAAAATTGATCTCGGCACTGCACCTTTCGATGAAATTATCGAACTCTTCGCTGCCACGTAGTTTTGATTCCTCTTCCAAGGGCAGTTAGAATGCTGCTTGCCTTTTCCGAAGCGGAGCTCTGCTGTTTCTGCGCCCATCCTTACAGGCCCCGTCCACACTTTCAATGGTATACCTTCCCCATTTCTAAGCATGGAATTCGCGTGCGACTTTTTCATGTAGATTGCACTTTTTGTGGATCTAACTGGACTGCTTGAGTACCGGTGTGTAGTTTTAATCTACGAACGAATTCCTCGCTCACCTCAGCAGGTCGGCGACTGTTTACGCCATTGTTTGAGGTCTTCGGAGGCTGTCGCAATTCAGGCTTGAGAGCCCTCGTAAACAATTCGAACACGAAAAACCCTCTCCACAAATGCAGCCACCTTCCAGCACGCACGGGCGGCAAGCTCTAGAGTTATTTATTACCTTGTGCAGTGCGCACAGAATTTATTTATCTTTATTGTCAAGCGGTCTGGCTGTTCTATCTTGCCATCTAATATTTTAGCGAAATCCCAGGCACCCCGCCGCGGTGGCTCAGTGGTTACGGCGCTCGTCTGCTGACCCGAAAGACGCGGGTTCGATCCCGGCCGCGGCGGCTGAATTTCGATGAAGGCGAAATTCCAGAGGCCCGTGCACTCTGCGATGTCAGTGCACGTTAAAGAACCCCAGGTGGTCGAAATTTACGGAGCCCTTCACTACGGCGTCCCTCATAGCCTAAGTTGCTTTGGGACGTTAAACTCCAATAAACGAAACCAAACGAAATCTCAGGCACTAATAAAAAGAAATGGTCGTCAGACAAATATGACATTCCAATTGAGCACCCGTATGCTGTTGGTCAGCATAGCCTAGTAGCTTTGGCCGTGTGTAACAAACAGCACTGTTGGTGGGCAATGTGCCCGCAGCATTTGAAATGCAGGCCCGAAGTTCTTGATAGCTGGTAAAGAAATATTTTCAACTCTAAATTGAGAATGCAAATTAAAAGAAACACGAGCTGTGAATTGAACTAGAATATTATGCACGCATACTATATAGAACATACGCCTATGCTCAGCCTCCCAGAGAGTTGGCTTCCGCGAAGTACGGGCGCCGCTCAAGCGCTATGACTGGCAGCCTCACAGGTCAACGCGTCGACGCTGCCGCAGCTGATGGATGAAATTTGCTGTTTACGTCAGTGTCGTGTCGACCTTATGGGAACTCTAGCAGGGAATATTAGCGTACTGCAACCGCGTTTGATGCTTTGCCGAAACACATTTGGCGTTAACTTGAGTTGCAACGTTAATATATAGACAATAACTTTCGCTACGAAAGTGTTTCGTAATCAGCCTGCGATAAAACAATGGCTTCCTTCGAGAAATTGGTTGACGAACAGACTGACCTTACTGCCGCGTGTACCGAACGCGCTGTACAGGTACCTGAGGATTGAACGAACGGGATTGAACTCCTCAGGCAGTGGCGCCGGAAGACACGCCAGAGCGCAGTGTAGAGAGGAGGTTCATCCTGCAAATCTCCATTAGCGAACTTCGAACCGACACACGCACGCACAAATGAAAGTCGGGAGATGCGTGACCATGGAAAGGCGCGCTTGTCAGGTCCCACATTTATTCCTGGGTGCTCCAAGGAGCTTCGCTTTCTCGAGAGCCGAACACCTGTGCGCCCCCTGGGAAATACCCACCGGCAGGCGGCGCACCACCTAAGCGATGTTCCCCTCCGGGTCGTCTGAGGACAGGCGACGCTTATTGCGTTTCCTCTGCGTCCAACCGCTTTTTGCCTCGGTCGCTGGCGCCTCTCTTCGCCGCGTGTGCGTGAGTGTGTGCGCGCTTCTCAGCTCGCTGGCGGCAGCCCATTCCCGCCCTTCCAGTGTTTTCGACTCGTGCGTGCAATGCCCACCATTTCGTTTATTCATCGTTCGCTCCGTCTTTGTCGCAGTTTGCTCCACTCACGTTCACACGATTGCAAATTTGTTTCCCCTTTTTTCTTGCAATCGACTCCATTTTTATTTTGCTTTCTTTCTTTGTGTCTTCTTATTGTACGGCACCTTCTGCCGCTCCCTTATCTTTTCCTTGCTGTCGTTCAGGATCTTGTCTGCTTCTGGGAGGCTCGTTATATAGGGGCTTGCAATCTTCGCTTCGTTAGGCCTGCCGTTGCTCTTGTCCTTGTCAGTGTGGGGTTCGTTATTCTTGCCCATGTCACGTGGAGTTCTGCTTCGCTGGCGCCTCGAGCGCAGTGTCAACAGTTACCGGCTGACATTTCCGGGGGTCCCTCAGGACCATGTAGTACAACCGCTGAACACTGCAGGGAAGCAACGTTGCCAAAAGATAAAGCCTGCTTCAAGCATTTAGCGAACAGAGCAACTGCTCTCACCACACCCCTTCCCAGTGAAGTGCAATGTCTACCACCAAATGCTGGCAGTTAGGAGAAATAGCAACCGCAGCTGGTAGAGGAGTGATGTCAGAGGCTCCTTCCAGCAATGGCAGTCAACTATCGGAGGTGGAGCAGCTATATCTCTCAGTAAGTAAGGCCTTGCAGCAATGCCGATTATCATTGGCGCGCGCCGGAGGATTGGTACATCTCTTATTGCGCATGTTGTTTCTGAGCTTCTCATTTTACTTTTATCGTTGTACTGCACTACGGTAAATCAGACGCACAGATTTCACCCCGACAACTAGCTTTTTTTGTATTCATTTATTCACGTCACCTGAAGGCTCTTTTCTGACATTACACAGAGGGTAAGAGGTAGAAGGCGACAACACGTAGAAGTCAATAGATGGACTTTAAACATGAGAGTGTGAACACAAAACCACAAATAAAAGGACTGCATCAAGTGAAATAGTATTCACTGTAACATTAAAAATACAATATAAACTGTACGCGCAAATGCATTTTGGTTATAGGAACTGATCTGAAAAGCGCACTCTAATTTTTGAACAAACGCATCAAGGTTTATCGCTGCAGCAATGTCTTCTGGTCGCTTATTGTCATAACGGATGGGGAGGAATGATGACGAACGACTCAGGAGGTTGGTACGTGAAGACATGCATCGGATTTCAAAGGTCTGATGTAAGTGCAAAAAGATACAGTGAGCGGGGCTGTAGCAATTAAGGGATGGCTGAGGTTGACTATCGAAGTGAGATAGCAGTGCTCATAACCTTCTCATTCAAGTGATGATAGGTTCAGTGACCCTTTGATAGCGTTTATACTATCAATGCAGTAATCAATGAAACGCTATTAAAGCACTGCTATCAAATACAATTATGAGAGCACTTATGGCACCGTAATCACTTAACAGGTGGTGATTTGCGGACAAGATATGCGGAGCAGCCTCGCCGAAACCTGATACACTTACTCGAGAACAACGGTAGTCGCGAGTTATTTCAAGGTAATTTCCCTTCCTACCGCTGTCTCGCGCATTTGTTGGTAGCTTCCATCACTGGCTGGTGGCAGCCGCCTCGATGTATAGGAATGTACAGGTGCCCGCAAAAGTTTTCGGTACATTAAATTTACAACAAAACATAATTTCTGAGCAGTTTAAGCATGCATCCACAAACTGACGGATGGACTCCGTTCTTTCCTCCTCGAATAGCACGACACACTTCTTAATGACTGCCTGTTCCTCTATGAAGCGAGAAAATTCAAACATTTTGTGATTTCGCCGTTCAGAAAGCTTTTGTGGGCACCTGTACCTAGACCCGGTGAGCAGAACAGTTCTACGGTTATTGAAAAGAGAAATATAAAACAAGCAGAGAGCAAACGAGCAGGGTACTAGACTGTCCCAGAGACAAGGCGCTGCACACCCGCGAACGGTGCTTGCGGTTACGAGCTTATAATGCACATTCTTCTGCCTGCCGCAAACATTGCCTACACGAGGTGCGCAAAACGACGCTCTTCCTCAACATGCGTTTAGAGATACCCTAAGGCCGGTGCCTAGAACTGATGCGTTCGAGACGCATCATGCTTACAGTCTCCGAACCGTTTTCTAAGCATTTCAATACATCTTTACAATACAATACATCTTTATTTTCCAGAAAACAACTGGATGGTCTCTTGGGCTAAAAGCTACACAAAAGCTTGACGAGGCCCAATGAAGATACCAGCACCACACCGGGAAACGCTTTCACGATACTCGGAGCCCTTGGGGATCAATTTCAACGCCTCCCGGATGCCATTCCGATGCGCAGACCTGTAGGCCATTGCCGCGGTTACTCGCTTTATCGCAGCAGATGGATTTCAGGTTTCGACGGCCGAAAAAAAGAGGGACCCTTCAAACAAACGGTTTGGGGTAACACTCCTTTCAGAAGCATCTCAATAATGCGAAAGCCTCGCACCGCGCCGGAGGAAAGCCAGTATCCACACGAAAACCGGTGGATATACGGTGCACTAGGTATTTCACGCGGCACCTCACCAATGCGAGGTTGTTTCGCTAACCAAAATGCCACTATAGTGAGCTTCTTTTTTTTATAAAAAAAAACGTCCACAATTAGGCTTAACGAATTGGGCTTTACACAGTTGGGCTTTACTAAGCCATCGAGGAAATTAAGTCTGCCGACTTAAGTTCCTCAATGCAAGAGTTAATGACCGAACTCTCCAAGACATTTTAATCAAGTATTTTACCCCTGAGAAAGCCGCGCGCCACTTGTACCCATTAGACACCAGTGGATGCCAGGCCACTGGAGATCAAACACCACACGTCCCGCATGCCAAGCGCATGTTCAGAACAACTAGGCCATCGCTGCAGCTCGTTTTTCGCGAAAAAATGGCCGCAATTGTTCTTTACCCCACAAAACGGCTTTGTGTTATTCAATTGCAGAGTGAGTAACAGACCCGTCGATGCGGCGGTTTTGCCCGAGACATTTTTACAAGCATTTCGCCACTTAGGAAGCTGAGCGCCAGGCGGGGGAAAGCATTTAGCCTTTACAGAAGCAGTGGGCAGCCCGCTTTTTTAGGCATCGCACTCCGCACCTCCTGCATGGGAGACGGGTGTTCAAAACACTGGGCCACCACTGCGGACAGGATATTAAAAAAAGAAAACGTCGCGTTTTAGCTTTATCGCAGTAAGCTGATTCCTTCTGCTGGACGGCTGAATCACCGCTTCATCGGAGCTATGGTTTGGTCCAAGAACTTTTTCGAAATATTTCAGCCACGAGAAAGCCGAAGGCCAAGCCGGGAGAAAGCTTGTATCAGTCGAAAAACAGACGGGCACCCGGTGGAGGCCGATCCTCAACACCGCACCTCCTGCATGTGAGGCCGATGTTCAAACCGGCAGGCCTCCGCCGCGGTCCCTATATATTGTCACGTAGTGGTGACTGCAGTCCGCATAGCAGGAATACAGCGAAAATGGATTCTAAACACAACTCTTTATTTTGGCTGCTTTGCGCCCGCAATGGAATGGATCAGTCGGAAGAGGCGCAGCAACAAGCGTGCTCGGCAGTCGTCGAACAGAATGTCCGCCGCTCTCGGCTGTGCTCAGTTTAAAGCTGATAGCGAACTTTCGAGATAAAGCGTGGAAAGTTAATAGAATATTCTGGAACAATGTTGAATAAGCTCCGCCCGGATGCGATCAATCGAGATAAATCTGGGCATGTCTTGCATCCCAAACAAAACGATAAAGCGGCGTGCCGGCAACATTGAAAAATGAACAAACAAACGCTACAAAGATTCGCGCCAGTATTTTTGTAGCGAAATCTGTACTTGTAGAAGCCATTTAGGAGGTACTACGGCAGCCGTGACGTGTAGCAAAGCCTTACGCTTAACGCTATTGAGGTTGGGTGTGCGCCGTGAAGCGAAAAACTTACTGAGCCGCTCCTTTCCCCAAAACTGACTGTCGGCTCGTTTCGACCATTCACTCTCTCTCGTCGAATGGAAAGAGTGAAAAGAGTGGAAACAGTCTTCCATCGAAACGCTGCCGCCGCGGGTGCTCCAGCTCAGTAGCCGAGCGCTCTACCCACTCAGCCGCCGCGCTGGGCGGAGTGCAATGGTACTACGTTGGGAAACTACTGAACACCATCATTTGCATGTGCCATCGAAAGAGTGGAGGGCTTTTAAAGCCTCAAGCCTTTCCTCTAGGAACTGCTACATGCGCGAGCTGCTCTTTAAATGAGTTTCAAAAAAATGTTGTTTGCCGTTTATTCCGAGTATTCATTGATGTTATCTCCGAAGTCACGTTTGCCAACTAGTCATAAGTTTAGTTGCACTTCTAATAGCGACACTGCGAAATCGGATACCCGGAGAACAACTTATGTGATTACACTGCTGAGAACGCCAGTCGGCGTCAGCCATGGAGCCTTCAAAAGACGCAGAACAGTGCTGTGAGGAAAAGGATAAAGGCGGGAGAGAAAGAAGGAATGGAGAAAGAACTGCCTTTGTGGAGGGCTCTGCTGGAGACTTGACAAGCCAAGCCGCGGCACCTCTTTCTCTCTTTCTTCTTTGACTCCCACCGTCCTGCCTGCCTCCCCACTTCGCCGCACTGTTCTGCGTTTTTCCTTTCCTCGCTGTCCTTATCACACGCTTGGTGTGACGCCAGTTAAAGTGTACACCAAGATATGAGACTGCGTCTTTGCCTTGCTCAAGAGAGGCACCTGCGGAGTTCAATGCCGCGTTGATGAGGTGCGAACAAGCGTCCACGACGGATGTTCATGAAAAGTGTGACCCGTAGGATGCTCGTAGATTCATCATGAGACGAAAGTGGATATTCTTTATTCTGGCCGGAATGTACAAACTATGCTGACATCCAATCTCAACGTGCAAGACCGCAACGCTGGCGGTGGTGCTGGCTCATAAAGCGGCGAAGCCCAGTGGAACAAGGACGCAAAGCAAAGTAGTTCAACGTGCGACTTTCGTTGTGCTACAGCAATGTTCTCGCGAGGTGATCTTGGGCATGGATTTCATTAATGAGCATCAGGCGATCATCTACCTGCGAGACAAGTTGATCACGTTTCGAAGGACGAGGCCATCCCTTCGTTGACAACCACAGAGCAGCATGTTGCCTTGAGTGTCCTGGATGAACGAGTGAGCGTCCCACCCCGATCAAGCGAGCTTCCATGTTCTTGGCCACGAATGCCAAGAACATCGAAGCTCTCATCGAGGGGAACACGGAGTTGCTTCTAGAGCCAGAAATCGGCATCGCAAGAGGCATTGCTCTATTCAGCAATGGACAGGTTGAAGTGCTGCAGACGAGCTTCAGCGAAGAATATTGGCATATTAACAAAGGAACGAGGATTGCTTTCTTCGACGAACTATCCGAAATTTCCCACGCCTTCGCCCTCTACGAGCGGGTCCAAGAAGATTCACCTAAGGCAGTTAACAAGTACGTCTTCGACATGCACCCTCGGAAAAAAATAAGACCGGTCCTGTTGTCTTCATCTTTCTTTGTCCCTCGTCTCAGCGCTGTTTTTTCCAAGCAGTATGTACCAACTAGCTCAACTCTGCCTTTTATTGAAAAACAAAGAAGACCAGATCAGAAATCTACTTCGAAGCTACAGCGAGTGTTTCTCGTCATCGCGGAAAGTCCGACAAACGCCGATTGCCAAGCGTCGCACTGGAACCAACCAGCACGCCGGACTTCTCCGCCAAAGCCCCTACCGTGTGTCATTAAAACGGATGCTTGGGCGAGTTCGTATGACATTTTCTTGAAGAACAGCGCGAACTTGGACGAGGAATGAAGGAAGACAAATAGACGGCCGCTGACTTGTAACTCAAATTTTTATTGCTTGGACCGTGAAAATAAATAGGTGGTCACCAAACAACAAAAGAAACAACCTGCACATTCAATCATGATACTCAAGGAGCCATTCGCTATGTCATTTGCATGTCGTTAAAAA
This sequence comes from Amblyomma mixtum, assembly GCF_055824585.1. NCBI lineage: Eukaryota > Metazoa > Arthropoda > Arachnida > Ixodida > Ixodidae > Amblyomma > Amblyomma mixtum. The sequence goes on along the minus strand of NC_143021.1, from coordinate 63,656,425 downwards.
GAGCAATTCTTTAGATGAAATTGGTACGTGGGGTGGAGTGGGGTGATCAGATAGAGATGTGGGCCAGCCGTATGCGTTAGCGCTGACAACCGTGAGCAAACTCTCGCGATCAGTCATTAACTGCCACCTACCAGGGTGGCAGGGTGGGTGGGGACTTTAACGTAGAAATAAATACAAACAAACAGGAATTCCTTATCGCTCATGTGGGAGAACATCCCGTTCCTCTCGCTCGTAAGCCTCCCACGCCTGTGACAACCTCGCGGAATACTTGCATAGACCTCTTTTTTGAGAATCAGGCATTGATGCAGAAAGTGGAGCATATATTTATCTATTTCTCCGACTACAAAACTTCTCTGATGACAGTCAAGAACTGTTAGCGGAGTGTTTCTTCAGGAATGAATATGTGTGAAAAATAACAAGTTGTGTGTAATTGAACACACATGTCTTGCTCTGATACTTTGCCTCAATCTATCGAAAAGCTGAAACAGCTGATGTGCTGCGCTCCAATTTCGCATTAGGAAGTAACGTAATCGTCGGCAATTTTTTCTTGTTAATGGAATCAGCCGGCTTTTTCTTGTCGTTCACACTTCGAAGAATGGATTCTGATATAGATATAAGCAGATGTTTGGGATAACCAGCCATGAAGAGATGATGCGCATGGTGGTTGAAGCTGTCTTTGTAATGAGCGTATGCAAGATTTGCTTAGTGCATTAGTGAAGCACGACTTCGCTACAGAACGTTGTACCAGTTTGGAATGACACGAAGAAAAGAAAGCAGTAATTTTTTCCCGCGCGGTTCAAGCGACCAGCAAGTATGGTTCTTCTTAAAACTGAGTTCCAGGTCCAGAAATCTGATGGCCTGATTTTTAGGCAATTCAATAGTTAATTTAAGAGGAAAACAGCTCTGAACAAAAATACCTTGGATTTGTGGGAAGACAGCATTAAAATCACGAACATCAACGTCTAGCATGACAAAAAATCGTATACATATCGGAAGCGTTCTACAACCTTGGAAGCTCTCAAATGTTCTTTGAGCCCTCTGTTCTTTTTTGCTAAGTATAGGTCACTGAGCACTGGCGGTATACAAGAGCCACTGCAAACGCCCTGGCTTTGCAAGAAAATCTTGTGATTTAAGGTGGTGAAAGTAGATTCTAAATAGAGTTTTAGTACCTCTAATAAGCCTCGAACAGAGCTACCGGCCTCATTTTGGAACGCAACTATGCCGTGCTTGTCAACACAATCCTTAATACATAAAAAGAGTTCGTTATGTGGCAATGAATAATACAAATCCTTTACATCAAAAGCGCAGGCTAAGAGGCCTTTGTTCAGGCTTGTTGTTAAGACCAAGAGGCCTCTACAATAAGCCATCCAGGACCAAGTGGAACAAATGCTTCGGGACGACGTCATCCAGCCATAAAAGAGTCCCTGGGCAGCATCGGTTGCGCTAGCCAGGAAGAAAGACGGCGTACTTCGATTCTGCGCCGATTATCGCCGCTTGAACGGCATACTGAAAAAGGACGTCTACCCCCTTCCGGCATCGATAACACACTGGACCGGCTCTTCCACGCCAAATATTTCTCATCGGTGGACCTCAAAAGATGCTACTGGCAAACTAAGGTCGACGGAAGAGATCGCAAGAAGACCGCATTCATCACTGTGGATGGCCTCTTCGAGTTCAAGGTGATACCATTTGGTCTCTGTTCCCCACCAGCGACGTTTCAGCGAGTAATGGATACAGTGCTGGCAGGCCTGAAGTGGCAAATTTGTCTCGTATATTAAGGCGGAAGTCTTTAATGTCTCATCTTTGTAAGCAGGAGCTGTCAACAGATATGTCACGCTTTTCAGTTGGTCGAAACGGTCGTGACGTCACAGTGCGCGAATTTCAAACGGGGCCAATTGTACTTTGGCTACTAACCATGCAACCAATTAAAGAGATCGTATAGTGATGCTCCAAGTAAGTTTGACTGAGTTTAGTTAATTGCTTACTTAACCAATTAGTCCAATTAACCTTTCTAGTCAGACCAGATAAATAAATAAAACCTAGTAAGAAATTGGCCGAGCTTGGGAATCGAACCCCGGTCTCCGGAGTGCGAGTCGAGCACGCTACCACTCCGCCATGCCAGCTTGATGGTTTGGAATGAACAAAGGTGCCTCTAGTGAATACGGTGTCTTCGTTCACTCCCATCTTCCTCCCTTCCCGTTACGGCGAGGTTTAGGTGTCCACCGAGATATGAGAGACAGATACATTTCCTTTCCTCAAAAACCAATTTACCGACGAGCAAGGCGTATTTGTCCGCGTTTCAGATTGGTCCAAATTGTCGTGACGTCACCAGGCGCGAATTTTGACGGGTGTCCACCGAAATATGTGAGACAGTTACTGCGCAACTTCCTTCCCTCAAATACAATTTTCGACTAGTGTCTACTGAGATATGTGAGACAGTTAATGCGTAATTTCCTTTCCTCAAATACAATTTTCATTTTCTTCACTACGGCCCCTCTTTCTTCTTTCACTCACACTTCCTCCCTTCCTGTACCGTGCGGCTCAGGTGTCCAGCGAGAGGACAGAGAATTACAGCTCCATTTCCTTTCCTTAAAAAGCGTTGTGCTCAAAGGTCAACGCATCGCGCCCAAAGGGTGGTGGCGTTCCGTGGACTCCCTGGCAGCGCTACAACACGATGTCCCGTTCCACTCCTAAAGGCGAAGCTTAAGCGTCATTAATTGGCAGTTAATTAATGCACCAACAAAATGTGAAGTGAACAATCGCGTAGCAGAATGCAGCACTCAGGCTTTCGCCTTTCACCACTTTAGCCGCTAAAGTTCCTCGTAATTATTTAGATGACGTCGTTGTCTTCGCCTCGAACTTTGAAGATCACCTAAAAAGGCTTCGAGCAGCACTAGACGCAGTCAAGTAATCCAGCCTAACCTAGAGAGCAGAGATGTGTCACTTTTCCTATGAAGAGCTGCTGTTTCTAGGCGACATCATTAGCACGCCCAGACCCGCTGAAAACAGCTGCTATCGCATTGTTTCCAGCGCCGGCCGATAAGAAAGGTGTGCGCAGATTCCTCGGACTGTGCGCGTATTACAGACGACTTGACAAAAATTTTCGCGCATCACCGAGCCTCTGACCCACCTGGCAAAGGCAGATGTGTCATTTACATGGGAAGCGCAGCAAGCGCAAGCCTTCGAAGAACTTTTGCGTCGTTTACAGTCCCGAACCATCCTCGCGCACTTTGATGAAAGCGCCGAGACTGAAATTAATACCCACGCAAGCAGGGTGGGCCTAGGCGCCGTCCTCGTTCACAAAACTGGCGGACTGGAGAAAGCAATCGGATACGTTAGCCGTTCCCTGTCCAAGGCCGGGGCTAGCTATTCGAGAAATGAGAAGGAGTGCCTGGTCATCATATGGGCTAAGTCGAAATTCCGCCCCTAATTGTACGGACGACTGTTCAAGGTGGTCAGCGATCATCACGCACTGTGCTGGCTTGCCAGTTTGAAGGACCCCTCTGGCCGTCTCGCTCGATGGGGCCTACGCCTCCAGGATTTCGACGTCACCGTCGTTTAGTAGTCCGGACGCAAGTGCTCTGACGCCGACTGCTTGTTACGAGCCCCTGTAGATGCACCACCACCGGACGATGATGAGGACGCCTTCCTGGGACCCATCAACTACAACTCTTTTGTACAGCAGCAACGCTCGGACCCCTACCTAAAACGCCTCATCGAGTACTTGGAAAGCAAGGTTTCTTCACCCCCTACCTCGTTGAAGCCAGGATTGTCTTCGTTCTCTTTAGAGAATGATGTCCTCGTGAAGAACTTTGCAGCGAAAAAAACAACCTACCTCCTTGTTTTACCTGCATGTCTGCGCGAAGAAGTTCTTCAGGCTTGACACGTCAAGCCGACAGATGGACAGCTAGGGTTTTCTCGCACCCTCCGCCGCATTCAAGACAAGTGTTACTGGCCCCGACTGTCTGCTGATGTCGCACATTATGTGAAAACCTGCCGAGATTCTCAGTGACGAAAGACCCCTCCCACACAAGCAGCAGGGTTTGTAAACGCCACTAAACCCTCCTCAAGGCCCTTTCAAGAGATCGGCATCGAGAGCGACCGACTTCCTGACCCGCTACACCGAGGCAAAAGCTCTATCGCACTGAAGAGCAGCATGAGTCGCCAAATTTTTGGTGGAGTGATATCTGCGACACGGCGCCCCCGATGCGCTCATCACTGACACAGGAGCAGCACTGACGCGGGAACTGCCGAACTGACACATTAGAGCCAAACCAGCCACCGGAGGACAACTGCATACCATCCGCAGTCCAACAGACATACCGAGCGCCTGAACAAAACCATCGCCTATATGCTCGCCATGTATGTCGGTGCCAAACGCAAGACCTGGGACGTCATCCTGCCTTACATCGTCTTCGCCTACAACATCGCAGTGCAGGAGACTACCCAGATGATACCATTTAGGCTCGTCCATGCCACGACCACGCTAGACGCCATCCTGTCCAACGTTACCGAAGAAGATAACGTCTACGTCGCCGCCTACCTTCAACCGCACAAGAAGCCCGAAGACTTGCCCGATGACGGATCGAAGACGAGCAGTGGACCGACGCCCGATGCTGCAACCTACGAAGACGCAACGCGGTATACAAGCCAGAAGACGGAGTCTGGGTTTGGAGGCCATTCGCCCCCGAGGATTGAGTGAAAAGCTTTTGAGCCGCTATTTTGGCCCGTACAAGGTTCTTCGTGGACTAGGTGAACTGGATAATGAGGTCGTCCCTTCCGAAATGACTGCATCCCAGTGACGCCGCGTACGACCAGAAGTTGTCCATGTCGTCCGTGTGAAGCCCTATTATGCGCGCTAAAGGACTCTGTGTCCACCCTCGGCGTTTATTTTTACGCAGTCTGTTTTATTTGTTCGTAGTCACCTTACATTTTGAAGCATCGGCTCGATGCTTCTTTAAAGGCCGACCCACAAGAAGAGAACAGACGCGGGAATTTCATGTGGCGCGGCGGAACGCCGACGCGCTGACGCCGTGCTGCACCACATACGGCGACAAAGAGGCGACCGCCGCCAGACCGCAGCCGTCTTCATTTCAGTGATGTTAACAACGGCATGGCCTTATTCGCAGTAAACTGCAAGAAAAAAGATTTTTAAACTTACTCTAACGCCAATGTTTATTAAGGGCGGCAAAAGAAACAAATTCGTTTTAATTTTATCAATTTTGTCTATTTATCAGACCGTAGGCTAGAGTAGGAAAAGTAAGGGCGCGTTCAACTCTGTCTAAAAATCCGGCGACCGAAGCGGATTCGCTCGTCGCAAAAACTAGTATGCCTGTTCTCATCTGTCGACGCTCGCGCGAGGCGGAACCGGCGCGCAGCTGCTGTTTCTCGCTTTTCTACACCACGTCGCCGCTTGCGGCGTACACAGATACAGTGAGAAAAGAACATGTAAGCACGCTAAACGCAGGGGCATTCCCACTTTTATTTCAGCGTATGCTAGCACAGCCGCAAAAATTAACTCAGCCTATAGTGGCGCCATCTGGTTCTCAGGACGGGAACCATTACTGTAAACAAACCGACTCTCCTCTTAAGCCTAGAAGTGGGAGAATTGTCGCTCTAAATAAAAAAAAACAAAGCAAATGTTTCACTTATACGTTTTGTTATAGGCAAGGTGAGACGAAGCGAAATACCGGTGCTCCATTTACGGCCAGTGAATGCACTGAAAAAGGCAGCAACAACGAGAATTCAGTCCGAAGCGAGAGCACTGTAGCGAGGGGTGCGATTCGAAGGGCGCCGCCATGTTTGTCGCCGCGCGGCGGAAATACTTCTGGACCGATCGACCTCGCTGCGCCTTTTTTTGCCCCGGTCGGCGTCAAAAGCGGCCGAATCCGCTTCGCTCGCCGCAGTTTTGAGCAAGTGTGAACGCGCCTTAATACTGGGTGCGCGCAAATTTGGTCGCCATGTTGACTGTGGTTGGTTCGTAGAATCAAAAGCAGCGGGCGGAAGCTAGATGCGGGAGCAGAGCGCCCTCATTGGTCCGCGCTGACAGCTCGCATTCGCCTATTCCGGTGAGCGGCTGACCGCCAGGCGAACGTATGTAGCATGGCTTGGTCGGCGGCCAAGCGGCCGCCGCAGGGCGGCTGTTCGCCGGTTTTCCGCGAGAAAATCGCTTATGTGGGTGGGGCTTAAAAGGGGAGTAATGCTGCGAATCTCTGTTGTGTTTGTTCATTCATTCTTCAAAGCTGCCAGCACGCCGTTTTAACGCTTTGTTTGTGATGGAAGACGAGACCCGGCTTATCTCGATTGATCCCATCCAGGCGGAGCTTATTCAACATTGTTCCAGAATATTCTATTAACTTTTCACGCTTTATCTCGATCGTTTGCTAACATATTTAAACTGAGCACGGCCGAGAGCGGCATTCTTATCGACGACCGCCGAGCACGCTTGTTGCTACGCCCCCGCCGACTCATTCAGTTCTTTGCGGGCGCGAGTCAGCCCAAATATAGAGGTTCGTTTGGAAGCCATTCTCGCTGTTTTCCTGCTCGCCGGACTGCAGTCACCACTGCGTGACAATATGTGCAAGTTGAGAAGCACTGCTCGGAGACACTACTAGTGATAGTGACTTCAGGGGTGCCACAAGGTTCAGTTTTGAAGCGAAAAGCTTCACTACGCTAGTCAACACCGCGCTTCGCGTGAGCCGGCGTGTGTCGGAGCGCGAGTGACGTCACGCACGGCGCAGGCTACTGCGCATGCGCATGTGCGCCGCCGCTTCTCATCCTCGCCACCGACCTTTCGCCGCAGCCGTACGCAGTGCGCATTTCAAAGGAGGGGCATATAAGCCGCGCTTTCCCATAGAACAGGCGCAGACACTCGCCATGGAAGGAGAACAAGCAACAGACAGTACGCCAGGAAACTCATATCTCGGTGGACACCCGAACCGCGCCGTAAGGGAAGGAAAATGAAAAGAGAATTGGTTTTAAGGAAAGGAAACGGCTCCTTCCTCTCTCGATTCTCGGTGGATACCCGAACCGCGCCGTAAGGGCCTTAAGGAAATACAAATGAACTGAAAATTAGTTTTAAGGAAAGGAAATGCCTATCTCTCATATATCTTAATGTACACCCGAAAGGAATGCACACCAGAGTACAGGCCTCTAAAGCAGCCTTCTAAGACACCACCGTATTCGCTACAGGCGCGGCTCCTCCTGCGCCTCGCCGCAGTTTTTTGCTTCCAGATATCCAGGCTTAACCTTAGCTAAGCCACAGCCAATTTTTTTTGGCCAATTTTTTGCTCTATGTATAGGGCCAATACCACTTAGAGGGAACACGGCTCCGCGTAACCACGTGCCTTCATGAATCAATGCAGAGTGGCGCGCGAGAAGAGGGTGCTCGACGTGGTGCTTCGTGTCATCTGCCCCTTTGCACGGGTTTGCAACCGGCTTAGTGGCAATGGTGCTCCGCGTGTGCGCAGCCACGCAGAGCCGTGTTCCCTCGACCCTGTACGTTAACGTTATTGTAAAAGTCATCCACAGTGAAGTTTAGGCAAAAGTGTTTCGCAGATTACAGCATTCCGTAAACCTTGGTAATACCTGTAGCGGACCAAGTAAGACTAACAGAGGCGTCGCTAAACTTTCTCATTAGTGCATGAAATGCGACATGTTCTTAAACGCAGGTGAGTGCTTAGTCTTCCATGTATGCAGGAAAAAAAACCCTTTTGCAGTATTCTTAACCTGTAGATGGCATTCGACTTAACGAATCACAGGCTATTAAATATCGCAGGGTTACAATTTCAGTCGATCTGAGTTGGCCCTACGTATTATTAAAATCTGCGTCAAAGCATTTAAATATATATCTTTTGTTAGATGCAAGCTTTCAAAGGCCTATTTGTATGCGGAACAAGCTGGATTTAAAGCGCTGGTCAGGCCATTGTTGGAGTACGCTTCGTGCCTGTTCGACCCTTTTCTGGAGAATGGCGCTCCCAACATAGAAAAGGTCAAACAACCACGGTTAGATTTGTTTCTAACAGATGTAAGAGAAGTCACAGCGTGAAAGAAATGATGAAGTATTGTTCTCTAGATACAAATGACGCGACACGTGCGGAATGCAGGTTAAAATACTTTAACTTAATGTATGACACGATACAAATGAACGATCGCAATTTCTTTATACCTAACACGTTGCACACAAGTTCGCTCTTTATATGAGAGCAAAATGACCCGAGACTATGTTGTACAACTACTACTGCAGCGCGTGAAAAAATATTCTTAAATAACGCTCTTTTCCGAGCAATATCAGCGAGTGAAAAAACTTACCGAAGCATATTGTGGATAATTTGGGCGAAGATGTGCGTGTGAAGCTGTTTTTTATAACTTTATATTCATTGTAGTCATTCATGGCTTTATTTGATGTATTTTGCTCTTATTATTGTTGTGGATGTGTTCTTCTGATCTACATGCTTCCTTCTTTTGCCCACTCCTGCTTGGAGTGAATAGACTCATTAATGCTTTAAAGTAAAAAAAAAGATAAACAAAAAGAAAGGTGGCACAGGACAAGGAAGATACCCTGGTTTTGCGCCCTGTTTTCAATCGCATTATCATATCACCAACGATCCCAACCAAAGACTGTTTCCTTGCAGTACAGATGTTAGCACTGCGCTATAAGCGCCTACCAGGTCCACAGTATTAATGTTGCAAAGCCCCTGCTATGCAATCAACAGTGCTGGCGGTAGGTAACCCCCACCCACAGCGGCGAACGGTGAAGGAGAGCTGGCCCTCCGCAATTAAAAATTCGCCGCATGGAAACAAAATAAATGCGCATGCCGAGAATCGGGCTGGATTGCATGAATAGGCATTCGACCTTCCTATTTATTTAGGCAAATCAGTCTCCACCTTTTCTTTCTTGCTTCCAGTACACTTTATCGCTTTCTAATCACGGTGGCACTGCGCTTTGGTTGTCGAGTTAAATTCCTAAGCGATGCGGCCTTGCAACGCACTGCGAAGAAACCAACGCCTGCAGCAGACGATTTGAGCGCACTCTCAGCCTCCTCCAGCGCCGCCATCGCGCCCGGCCTCGTCTTCGTTTCTATAGCAACGCTGAGCATGCGGAGAGAACAGTAGGGTTGGAAGCCAATGGGGAAAACCCCTCCGGATTGGGACCACTCATGCAACGCCACTGCGGGAAGCCTCCCACTAGTTCGAGCGGAATCTCACTGTAGCAGTCGGTTGGCTAGCAGCAGCAGCGCGGCCAGCGCGGTTGTGCGTGTCATTGATATGGTTCACTTTATTCCAGAAAAGTGCAAACACTCTTTAGAATAAGCCACAGGCCAAAAGCTAAAGGAAATAGCTTGAAGATGCCTGTGGCTCATCTAAAAGCCATTACAAAAATAAATAAAATAAACACATACACAAAACGGTGGCAGGTCGCATACTACCACATTATAGCAAAGAAATTATAATATTTATGGCTAAAGAGATTGTTATACAAAGAAAGTAGTTTTCAAACTAGCAAAACATTATAACTAAACAAAATGCATTTGAAAGTGACACACTGGTGGGTCGAGTACAAACGGGAAAAGGACACCGGTACATACACAAACTACAATATATAGCAAGAAGTTCTGGAACATTATTTACAAAGTACACTTTTAAATCATGTGCTCGGAGGTTATACATGCTAAACTGGTTAGATTCGTAGCTGTTTAAAACATGAGGTATAAGGAAACTAAGTGGTTGTTTGCCATAATTTGTTCTAGCGCGTGGAAGTGTCCATTTCTCAGTGGATCGGGTTTGAACATACTTTTCTATGGGCTTTAACATTGCGATATTAAGCAAAAAATTACATACTGAGGGTGATGAAAATTTGAGGTAGCATAATAGGCCGTGACCGTTAGGTCACGGTTGACGCCACGACCCCGGTAAACAAAAACGAAGTGAAACGTTAAAAATATGGTTCGTGGACTCCTTCTTTTCACGTGGGATCCTTTGGCGTGCACTCAATTATCAATGCAATATTTATTTATTTATTCATTTATTTATTTATTTATTTATTTATTTATTTATTTATGTATTTATGTATTTATTTATTTATTTATTTATTTATTTATTTATTTATTTATTTATTTATTTATTTATTTATTTATTTATTTATTTATTTATACAAATACCTCACAGGTTCCACACTTGGAACATTGTGTGAGGGGAGGGGTTACAATATTTAGCAGAAAAAAGATGGTACAAAGTGGAAAGAACAAAAGTAAACAATAGTAGATACATTGGACTGCAAACAATTATTACACCGTACTTCAAGAAAACCGTAATATATTGACACAAAGAAAAAAAACAGCAAACAAACAACGGCACTGCGTAGATTTGACTACAGATACGAACACAATTTATGTTACAATATCATGGATGCATGAAGGTGGTCAATTCGTTTTTGAACATTAATGGGTCACGTATGGTAGCAATGCAATCCGGAAGGCCATTCCAACACTTGATAGCACGTGGCAAAGCAGAAGAATTAAACGCGAGTGTTCGGCCGAATAGACGTTGGAAGCTAAGATTATTCCGTCGAGTGAGGGCCACCGCTGTTAGGAAACGATCATGTAAGCCTGCACTAGGCTTAGCGGCGTAGCTACTGGGTTCATGGCTGGGTACTCGGTTCGGCATTGCGGGCAAGTGGAACCGAAGTGCACGAAACGGTGGGGCGAAACACATGACGTTGAAAACAAAGGGGATGGGAAAGCAGTCGCTTCCATGTGCTTTATCGTTTGTGCACCATGAGGCACATTTGCAACCACTCGAAAAACTAAAAAACAAAATTTGGTTTGGTTTATTCGGGTTTAACGTCCCAAAGCGACTCAGGCTATGAGGGACGCCGTAGTGAAGGGCTCCGGAAATTTACACCACCCGGGGTTCTTTTACGTGCACTGACATCGCGCAGTACACGGGCCTCTAGAATTTCACCTTCATCGAAATTCAGCCGCCGCAGCCGGGATCGTACCCGCGTCTTTCGGGTCAGCAGCCGAGCGCCGTAACCACTGAGCCACCGCGGCGGTGGCTCGAACAAAATTTCCAGATATAGCTAAACAAAAGAAACTAAATAGTAAATAAGTATGTATTAAAGACTGCATCTTTGTTTAGAGGATTTATATGAAATCTCACAAAGATATTCTATTTCATGAACCAGGAGCCTAATATAAGGCTGGGTGATTGTTTATATATGATGCTTGTTAATATATAATGTACCAACATGAGAGATTGGGTTCGCTACTAAGCATTCATAATAAACGAGCACAGACACAAAATTAGTTGCGCGCAATCTTGTTTGTAAGATCAGTAAGGCGTCAGTATACACTTATCACGAAGTCACATTCGCATGCGACCACTAAATAATTTATAAATCAACTTGTTCTTTCATGTTGTTTCGGCCTCAACAGCAGAATGACGGTTGTGATGACATGCATGATAAGCGGAGGCATGAATAAACTGCGATGTAAAAGCTACTTCGTCGTTTTATTTCACTGCAACACTTCAGTCAGTCTGCCCCAAGAGGCGGCACGACAATCAATAAACAGCCGATATATTGCAGTTTTTTCATCCCTCACGTGATCGAACTTGAACTTTGACGTCACAGCCTTGTTAAGCCCGTGAAATCGAAACGTCATGCAAAAAGAATAGAAGGAGAAGTATTTAGTGCAAGGAACTTCATTCTACGAACCAAAGCTCACGCGATGTTTCTTCCGAAATGATGTTATGCCGTCCTCACCGGTAAATTCAGCCAAGAGGAATGCCGTCCTCCCGAGTGTGCTCTGAGGCATGCAATCAGCAGCTGTACTGCCCAGCACTTTAAGGATGCATAGTGGAATGCAGCTTTCGAGAGCAGTGCCTTGCTTCGTTCTGAGCCGTGCAAGAAGAGTGAGTGAGATAGCACGCATAGCGCGCCATCCGGAGGACGATCCGAAGCGCTTGGCCTGGGAATAAAAGACCTAGCCGTGTCCCGTGAGCCTAACGTCTTTGTCTTCAGTGCAGCGGACAAGCTGGTATGTGGGGAGCCTACCCAGCCATGCCTCGCGTTATTAACGCAGAGCTCACGTCGGGCGTCCAGCACCGACCCCAGTCTTTCAGCCCGCTCTCGGCGAAAGGAGAAAGCACAGAATTGTCCAGCGAATTCCTCCTGTCCAAAACAGCCGCGTCCGCTGTCCGGCATGCGGAAACCGCCTGCCAGTGCCCAAACACGGCCGACACGCGCGCAGCGCTTGAGTGCAAGAGCGGAAGGTAGGCGCTTGGAATTTCGCGAACTCCGTGCCCGACCAGCACCGCGCTAAAAGGAGCCAAGCCAAGTGTCAGCGTAGTGCTCCTTCTGATCCAGACGCGCTGAAATCTTATCAAGCTGGTGTCCTTATGCTGCGTCAGGGACTACGAGAAAACCAGCGGTACGCGGACAAAGAAGTAGAAAATAGGGGATAACGGACGAAGCAGTACACTCTGTTCATGCACCGTTTCTTTTCCCGCTGACCCAGTGTTGTGGATCACGTGGCGAGCCTCACTCTAGGGACATTTACAATCCTCTGTCCCCCTAACCGATAGGGTCCCCTCAATCGAAAAGTCTATTATCGGCTCATCTGACACGACTATTACGTTCGTAGTCCAGAAAAAAAATCAGATTAATCGAATAAAATCGTCCTTTATCAGTAAGGATCTGAAACATGGCTGGTGTCACCTCTTAGTACTACTATACTTTTCACAAATTTTGAGGGTTTTGACATTTTTCGTTCCGGCCGTGCGAACCGTCGTGGAGATCGTTCTCGTTTCCGCTTAACGTTACCTTCATTGCTCTATTGGAGAAATAAGTCAACTTGAGGATTTTTTTTTGTTATGCCACACCTTGCACCCGCCGGCAATGCCGCAAGATGCTAACTCTAATTTTATCGTTCATTTCCACGACGTATACTGCCCTCAACACCTCCATCATACCCAAACGTTCCTATACTTCTTTTTAGCGATTCCAGCTTTCCGTCAATAATCATGATCAGCCTGGCTACGCCCATTGCAGTATGCAAAAAAAAAACAGCGCAAACAAACGGGGACAAGACGAAGAATACACAGGAACAAGCGCTGCCCATTGCAGGACAGAGGCCTCCCCCACATTGCTCCAATTAACCCTGTCCTGTCCCATTCGTGGCCACCCTACTCCCGCAAACTTCTTAATCTCATCCGACCACCTAACATCCTGCCGTCCCCTCCTACGCTTGCCACCGCGGTGGCTCAGTGGTTATGGAGCTCGGCTGCTGCCCCGAAAAACGCGGGTTCGATCCCGGCCGTGGCAGTTCGAATTTCGATGGAGGCAAAATTCTAGAGACCCTTGTACTGTGCGATGTCAGTGCACGTTAAAGAACCCCGTGTGGTCGGAATTTCCGGAGCCCTCCACTACGGTATCCCTCAGAGCCTGAGTTTCAATCGGACGTTAAACCTGTATAGACCCATAAACCCTCCTACGCCTGCCTTCTCTTGGAATCCACTCTGTTATTCTTAAGGATCATCTGTTATCCTGCCTCCGCCTTATGTGCCCTGCGCAAGCCCATTTCTTCCTTTTGATTTTGAACAGGATGTTATCAACCCGTCTTTGATACCCCACCCAATCTGCCCTCTTAGTGCTTCTTACCGTTACACCTATCATTGTTCTTTCCATAGCTTGCTGCGCTGTCCTTAACGTAAGTTGCACCCTTTCCGTTAGCGTCCACGTTTCTGCCCCATAGGTGAGGACCGGTAAGAAATAGCTGTTGTATACTTTTCACTCGAGGGATATTGGTAAACTGCAGTTCATGATCCGAGAGAAGCTGCCAAATGCGAACTTTTTGTTCAATATCAAGTATTAGGCGTCCGGCTAGCATGCATTTCCAATTCCAATGCACTCTTAATCTTTCGGCCATAAAGTACCACCCGCAAACAGGGCTTTCTTTTCGCATGCGTGGTGCGCCAGTTTATCAACAAATTATCGCTGTGAGCTTAACTGAGTCGCAGCGCCAACAAAAAACAAAATTTGTCATGCTTTATGCAACCTGGTGCATAAAAACGTACTTTTGCTCAAATTATCAAAACTTGAATAGATATTAGCAGCGAATCCAGCTTTCACGAATTGTGAGGTCCGAAGTCGCGCTCATTTTTTCGGTAGCTCTCGCCGCGTTTTACAGCGTTGCGTAGGCGTTTGGCTAAGTGTGAATGAATGTATTAAAATCGCGAATATTTTCCTATGATTAAGGTAGATAGCAAAAGAAGAAAGACACTACGGTAAACCCTTTACCCCCCCTTGATCCCTATGACATGCGTGCGGAAAGAGCAACTGAAATCGGTAGCGGTCGTGCTTACAATCCTGTGCATGAAATGTGTTCAATGGGAACTAGAGCAAGCTCAGCGCAAGGAGGTGATCGAAAACACGCGCTTCGTCGGGACAACCTTCGGTCTGCAGCTCGCCTATCCAGTTACTACACCACTGATTCAAATCAATAAATCCACATTCCTGCGCCTAAAATTATCACAGATGCTAGCGCACGTAAAAGACGCCAGCGCAGAAATCTGCTTAGAAGTGCCGGTTTCCAGTCCGTACGCTACCTGGCCGACTACTCCGCAGGAAAAATCCTTGCTGTTTGCAATACTATTCCAGAATTTCCCTGAGCAGCACCGCCGCAAGAGCGGCTCGGTGGAGCAGCGTCGCCGCTGCGGTGCCAGCGTTTAGAATCCTGAGCCAGCAGAATATCATCATTGAAAAACGTAGCGCGAAAAACGAGACACAGAAAAGGTGAAGACAGGACACGAGCGCTAATCATCAATATCAATATCATCATGGTGGGCACAAACAACGAGACAGACGCGCACTGCCTCGCCGCACTTACTCACATCCAAATGAACGAAAAAAAAACTCGGAGATGTCACGTTAACGACTAACTGCGCGCAAGATAACCGCAGTACTGTCTGGTAGAGGGAAAATGCGAGTAGTGACGCACAGCACACACCCTCATACGTTATGATGAAGCACTACAACGACAGGAGCGAACACGTAAACATGCGTTATACGCGCGGCGCCGGCGCGACCCGCAGTCCATCGGTCCGCGCGCGCCGATAGATGGCGACTGGTGTTGAGGGTAGGGGCGCGCCAGCAGCCTGCGTGTGAGGGTAAAAGAATCTGGTCAATACCATGCAAAATTTTTTAACATATCCTCTTTTCTCAGATTGCCAACTTTTTAGAAGAGAACTCATTTTTCTGACAATTTCAGCACGGCTTTCGCAAAACATACTCATGTGAAACCCAACTAGTGTCGTTCACGAATAAACTATACCTAAAACTTGATCACTCTTCAGTAGCTTACTTAATATTTTTAGATTTTATGCGAAGCATACTACTTTAGCTACCACTTCAGCCCTTCACCGTGGTTATGCGCCTCCAAATCACGTGATACATGACGTCACACCACGTGACACGATGACGTCACGGCAGTGGACAAACGGGGGCCCACCTCGCACCGTTGCTGTGGTTGTGCGCCTCCAAATCACGTGATACATGACGTCACACTACGTGACACGATGACGTCACGACAGTGGAGAAACGGGGGCCCACCTCGCACCGTCGCTGTGGTTGCGCGCCTCCAAATCACGTGACACGATGATACCACACCACGTGACACGATGACGTCACGGCAGTGGAGAAACGGGGGCCCACCTCGCGCCGTCGCTGTGGTTGTGCGCCTCCAAATCACGTGATACATGACGTCACACCACGTGACACGATGACGTCACGACAGTGGAGAAACGGGGCCCACCTCGCGCCGTCGCTGTGGTTGTGCGCCTCCAAATCACGTGATACATGACGTCACACCACGTGACACGATGACGTCACGACAGTGGAGAAACGGGGGCCCACCTCGCGCCGTCGCTGTGGTTGTGCGCCTCCAAATTACGCGACACGATGATGCTTCGCATTCTCCAGGCTGAACCAGGTTAAGCCTCAGCCATTTTTTTCAAAAGCATTCGATAAGGTGTGTCATAGTTTATTAATCTACAAACTGCATCAACTAAACCTTGATACCAAAATTCTGTACTCGCTTGAGGTTTTCCTGACTAACCGCGCACAGTTTGTCTCAGTTCATGGCGTAACCTCGAAGCAATGTCCAGTTGACTCGGGTGTGCCACCAGGCTCTGTGCTTGGGCCCCTTTTATTTCTCATTTATATTAACGACTTACCTTCCTGCGTCTCCTTCCACATTCACTTATTTGCTGATTGTGTAATTTTCACCGAAATAACTTGTGATGAAGACGTAACCAAGCTCCAATCAGACCATAACGCTGTTTCTGCATGGTGTAAGCTATGGTTAATGGAACTAAATTTTAGCAAGTGTAAATATATGCGTCTGTCAAGAAATGCTAACGAACTTCCTGTTTATTCTCTTAATAACGCACCGCTGGATCCGTTAACTACTTACAGATATCTTGGCCTTCACATCAGCTCTGATCTAACTTGGATCGTTCACATCGCGCATATAATATCCAATGCTAACCGAATGCTTGGATACTTACGACGCAACTTTTCCAAAGCACCGTCCTCTCTAAAATTACTCCTTAACAAAACTCTAATACAGCCCAAGCTCGAGTACGCCGCGTCAATTTGGGATCCAGGTCAAATAAACCTAACACAGGCATAGGAAATGATTCAGAATAATTCTACTAGCTGCATCCTTTCTAACTATACCAGAACAGCAAGCATCAGTGCCATGAAATCAAGCCTTAACTTACCATCCTTGTCATCACGTCGCAAAATTTTTCTCCTGTGCCTTTTTCACAAGTTATTCTACCACCCGCAGCTTCGTGCCGAACTTATCTCACCACCTAAGGTCGTATCGCCGAGACTAGATCACATTCACAAGATTGGCATCGACAATATAACTTTCAAAGCACTGCGCGATCTTTTCAAAACGAAGTAAAACGAGATTTTGTGTCTATAATATTTCCCCATGAATGTATTAAAAATGTGAGTACGTGTTACACTGAAATGTGGTAACAGTATATATGTTTTAGCGTTTTTTTTTCTTGTAATATGTTGGGTTTTTTTTTCAGTTTTTTTTCTTTACATGTGATAAAATATGCTGTGTATAAACTTTTTTTTACGACATTCCGCCAACTGCCAATGAAAGGGGGCCTGCGGCCCTGTCAAGCTGGCTTCTGGCAGCTTTTTCTGCAGGCTTCCTGCATCATGTAATGTGATGTGAATAAACTTCTTCTTCTTCTTCTTCTTCTTCTTCTTCTTCTTCTTCTTCTTCTTCTTCTTCTTCTTCTGCAGATCAAAAACTTTTTTCCAGTCATTCGTACCACGCACATCGAATGAGTGGAATCACTTTCCTTCTTCGACGGCCACAATCACCGATCATCATTTATTCAAGAATGTCATAGCTAACATTGTCTAACTATAATGCATTTTGTACTGTGTTATCATTTTTTCCCTTTTTTCTATTTCCTGGATGCCTTAGCTAATAATGTATGTGTAGAAGTCATGTTTGTACCTTGTCTGTTTCATTAACTCCTGTTTGTTGATTACATTTGTTTGTTTTGTACCACTCCCCTCTGTAATGCCGTAATGGCCCTTAGGGTATAATAAATAAATAACCTTCTAGCACCTGTGCACCTGCCTGGTCTGAGTGACCACATAATCCTTCCCGTGAAAGGTGGTTTTGGGGCGCTGGAAGCATGGCTAGCCGAGAGGAGTTTGCGTAGCAGAACATAAGGCGAGCCAGCAGCTGAAGCGCTCGACCAGCTTTGCGATCTTTGGCGTCGCCACATTGTCTCCTTCTTCGATGTCCACGCCGCCTTTCTGGCTCGACTTCCGTGTCCACGAAAATACAGAAAACAGTAACCCATAGACAAAGGAGATTAATAAAGTACTCAAAATTAGCTTGCCGGGTTTAGTAATTGCTTCGTATGTACTTCTTTAAAAAATCTACTGAGTTAGACAGGTGGCTTTTTTTAAAAACAGTTGAAGCTGTTTGAAACACTCACCTCGAAAACCATGGTCACCGAACGTGCTTCGTCAGCATTATTCAACGCGCCTCCCAAGCGCATTCGCAATAACAAGAAACGGCTATAGACTAACACTGTTACAAATATAGGGGGCGCTCGCAGACGCCGGAGCCGACTGGGGGTGTAAGTAGTGTTAGCACCCATAGGAATGCATGCAAACAAGAGTTCTCAAAGCAGTTTCCTGATTTCAGGGTGAACCGAAGATGCCGGTCCTTCGTGGAGAACAAGTAATTACAGCCTTTGTAAAAAGTTTAGAGCCCAGCAGCGTGGCTTCTAAGCTATGTAGTTGGGCTCCTGTAGAATCCTTGGAAGACTACCCGTTGGGGGAGGCAGGGCCAAAAACCTTCTTACTTTCAGGAGGTTTTGACGACTGAGGATGTATTACAAGCCACACGGTTCGGTTGAGAAGCAAACCCCTTGGGCTGTAAGCTTTTGACAAAGGGTGTACATCCTGGAACATATTGTGAAAGTACGACTCGTCATTTCAAATGCGATGTATTTTTAAAACACCGCGATACATGCTCGCGAGAGTCGGCTCTGGCTGGGGTACCGGGCAGGAGTGCGCCCCATAGGAACACGCGTAAGTAGAACTCTCCAAAATATTTTTCATGCCTCGTAGAGCACACACAGGAGCGTCGGCTACTCGTTAACACTTGGCATGGGCTTAAGTATAGTGCCACATAGTATGCCACATAATTTCGGTGCTACTGCATTAAAATGCCGGATGGATGTGCGCTGTGAAACCTGACATACCCCTTGTCAGATGTGGGCCCTCCATTAAACTGGGCTTATTTCTGCCAGGTCGAAAGTTCAGGGGTCCCGTCTCGCCAGGGTGCTGCTGTGATGTGACGAGGAGGGACGGCTTCGAGGAGAGGAGTTCACAAGGGGGTTATTTTGCACATTTACTGGAGTACGCGAAATGCATTAAAAAGACAAGCAGAAATCACAAGGTCCTGGCACACAAGCCGTTCTGCCGCTTCAATGGGGTTGGTCATTCCGAGTTGCCTAGCCAGTGAATCTTCTACGAGCTGGTGATTCATGATGTCCAAGGGAGCCGCCCACCGCAGGATGCGGCACGGTTGCCCTTTCGCTGCTCTTCGGGTGCCGAGAGGTCACTGTTACGGTAGAGATGCCGATATCTCTTAGGCTCCCAGCAACACTCGTGATGATGGAGATGCAGCACAATGGATAGCTGGCCTTAGATGCACTGGTCGTTGACCAGGCCTGCTAGAAGTACTGCGTCCATTAAGGCCACCAACTTCAAACCAAGCGCTTCGTGGAGCTGGAAAGGGACGATCGCCTTTGAACCCTCTCTCCGGCAACCAAAGGGAGACTCTTCCGCTGTTGACGCCGCGGCCGTGGCGACGCTCAGGATAACGGCTCCACGCTAGCGTCTCTTCGAAGCGCGTCTGTTGAGAGCTCACGAGGAGATAGCCTGCTTGAAAATTCTTCCTCGGTTGCCGGCCTCCATTCTTTACACCCAAAATGCGACAGCGTTAGGGGATTAATGCCCATATATGTAGAGATTGTCATTCTCCACTTTGCGTCCATAGATCCCTGGAAATCCTCGTGCCACTCGTGGCACAGTGACGCAGCGGTTAGGCGGTGCCCTGTTATGGCAGCTGCTGCCATCAGTGGGGTTTGTGAGACCTGGGTTGTTCTTCTTGGAAACAATCATTAATTTAACTGCCATCTGCCACGGTGGGCAGTCTGCTTACAATCCGGTGGGCAGGTCATGAAGATGTCACTGAGTCATATGACCTAGGGTGCACACTTGCCACCTAGATTGCTGTTCTAGGGATTTTTCGTTTATAGCCAGCGACAACAACACCGGATTTTCAGCGACACGGGACCCTTACCGCTATCCCGCTAATACGCTAATACCGCTATCCTGCTAATGGCGATACGTGCATCAGTTTGCTCGCATTATTCAGAAGCCTGTTTCATATGGAACCAACTTCAATGTGCGTAAGATTATTCCGGTTGTTTGTATAGGTCCTTCATCTTCCTGACAAAGTTATTACCCCATCTGGATAATTAGTGCAGCTTCTATGTTAATACAGCCCGTAATCTACTCACGCATAACGCCACTCGTGCCACCAACTTACTTCTTCATTTATAGCATGATTTTCAAGGAGCACTATTTTGTGAAACTCAACTAGCATAATTCGTTAACAACCTAAGTTCCTCCTTTGACACACCTGTAGACGCTTTTAATTCAGTTCAAAAATGAATGTGATGAAGTTCCTCACAGATTTCTTCGTTTCGAAAGTTTCATGCTTAACATGAACACTTCAGTTTCTATTCGGGTATCATCTTTCCCTACTAACCGACAGCAATTCGTATACGCCAACAACTGTTCATCCCAAATACCCATGTTGTCTTCGGAGTGCCTCAAGTAATTGTTCTCTCACCCTTACTTTTTCTAGTTTACTCTGATGACCGGCTCAATGCCATATCTTCGAACATCATTTCGTCGAGAATGACTGGCAATCTAGCCCCATCCATAGCAGTACCGATACTAGTGCGTTACAGAATGAGCTACAGCATATTGAATTATGCGGTAATATGGAGACAATTAATACCAACACTAGAAGTCAAGCGTCTGACAGAATCCCGTTTGGTCGGGATGGTGCATGACGATATGGAAGGCACCGACTGAAAGAATGGAGATGGAAAGACACACAAATGCTTCCGTGCGGGAGCCGAAGTATCTTTCCATCTCCATTCTTTTGCTCACTGCCTTCCACTTTCGTCAATATTGTGACGAAGACGAAGCTGGCAGTGGCGCGGGACGGAGCGCCCGCGCTAGGCCAGCGGCCATTAAATCATCTCATAGCCATCGTTCACCACGCCTCATTCTTCGGCTGGCCGCCGCGTTACATTTGGTGGAGGTGCGGGGTAGACGATCTCCACGCCACGCAGCTCCGAAGCGGTCGTCAGGCCGGGGCTACTACCATCATGGCTCCACCCGGCGAGTCACGAACCACTCCCTCTGCTCCCTTCGTGGTCATGGCTCCTCCCCGTGACCCTGGTACATTTTCTGGGAACGACGGCACCGATGTCGACGACTGGCTCAGCCTATATGAGCGAGTGAGCACCTATAATCGGTGGGATCCCACCGTGATGCTAGCGAATGCGATCTTCTATCTTAGTGGCACGGCCCGCATCTGGTACGAAACCCACGAAGAAGAACTGACGAGCTGGGACACTTTTAAAGAAAAGCTCCGTACTTTGTTTGACAGACCCGATGACCGGAAGCTCTCCGCGAAGAAGCAGCTCGCGTCGCGCGCCCAGTCGTCAACCGAAAGCTATGTGGCATATATCCAAGATGTCTTGGCGCTTTGCCACAAGGTCGACGCCGCCATGACCGAGTCCGACAAAGTGAACCATATTCTGAAAGGGATTGCGGATGATGCTTTTAACTTACTGGTTTGCAAAGACTGCACCACCGTGGACGCAATCATAAAAGAATGCCGTCATTTCGAACAGGTTAAAAGCCGCCGAATTCCACAGCAGTTCTCTCGGCTCCCTAATACTGCCGCTACTTCTTCCTGTGAGGAACACCGATTACCGTCCCGCGCCTCTTCCGATGATGACCCCGTTACCGGCACTGTGACCCGCATCGTTCGCCGCGAACTGGAAGCCCTTGCGCCTGTTCTGCCCCGTCCGACCGCACCTGATAACTCTCTACCCACCGTGTCGCTGATTCAGGCCGTCGTGCGTCAGGAACTCGCTAACCTGAACCTTCCTCCGGCTGTGTGCACCATCAGAAGCCCGGACACCCCCCAGCCACCTCTCTCTGTTTATCGTCGCACCTATTCTTCTCCGGAGCGTTATCGCAATCCAAATGAGTGGCGTACGGCAGACGACCGCCCCATCTGCTTCCGGTGTTCTCGCATTGGCCACATCGCCCGACATTGCCGCAGTCTATGGTCTTCACCAGCCCGCAACGTCTGCCCCTCCTTCTACAGTTCTACCTCGACCCGCACCTTCTCGCCCCGAGCCCCGTCCGAACCATCTGAAGCAGCCGTTCCCCCTCCACGCCGATTCTCCCGCTCTCCGTCGCCGCAGGGCCGCCGCTCTCGCTCCCCACAGTCGCCTTCAACCAGCCGCTCCCATCTGGAAAACTAAATGATGCAGCTCCCGGAGGTGACGCTGCATCAACGACCCGGACTACAAATCCTCTCTCGACCTCTCGACCAAATCTCCTGGACGTCTTTATCGACCGTGTTCCTGTGCGCGCCCTGATTGACACCGGTGCTCAAATATCAGTGATGAGTGCTGCCCTCCGCCGTCGCCTACGCAAAGTCCTCACGCCTGCAATGTCCCGTGTGCGCGCTTGCCGCTCGGGGCTAGCTGTGATCTGGACCCTGTGCTCCGGTCGTCCTTGTGCCGACATAGACTTCGGGCCACGTAACATCTTTGGTGGAGGTGCGGGGCTCGTTCGATCCTTCACTCAAGACCATCGCCATTTCGCCGTCTGTTCGTCACCGATCGCGACGATCGCTCGGAGGCCCCGGGTAGTGTGACGAAGACGAAGCTGTCAGTGGCGCGGGACGGAGCGCCCGCGCTAGGCCAGCGGCCATTAAATAATCTCATAGCCATCGTTCACCACGCCTCATTCTTCGGCTGGCCGCCGCGTTACAATATCAACGAAAAAAAAAAAAACATTATTAGTATGTTTCCACTTTAGTCACTCTTTCCCATCACCTAATTATGTGATTCTTGACTAGGTTAACTCAGACAGACAGATACAGATCTTTTATTTCAGACAACAAGGTCACGGATACAAGGGAAAAAGGCAGATGTACTCTGCCTGACGGGGCCCAAGCACCCGAAATAATGCTCAGGACAAGCGGCAAAAGAAGCAAGAACTTCATACGTTCTCATTACAAAAAAAATCACATAATTATACAAGGTAAAACTAGGAGCAAGGTGCATACTTTTGCAATGACATAATTATAAAATAAATATTTACAATTCACATCAGAACAAAAAAAACACGAGAATTCAGAGAGTTAACGGGAAAACAGGGACATCAAGAATTTCTGCGTCAACAACCCTTTAATCATTGGAACGAGGAAGGAGGTAAGCTTTAGCATTTCTATTGAAAGACTTTTGGGAAACAGATTTCTCAATAATTTTTATGGCCTGTGTATGTTTATTTAGAAGACTGGGAATTAGATATGAAAGCATTTCGGTTCCATAGTTAGTCCTTACGAGTGGTACTCTGTAACTGACGTGTCTTAATTTATAAGGCGCGTCACTACTAGAGATTAATTGAACATATTTAGTGGGATGAATTTTGAAATCGTTAAACACATACGAAAGCGATTTCAACTCAAATAATTCGTTGACTTTTAGAATCGAATGCTTTGAGAAGTACAAACCTGTGTGATCATTGTTTGCAAGGTTTTCGACATATCGTATTGCTTTTTTCTGTAACGTTATCAGCCTCGTGAGGTTAGTTTTCGTTGTAGTTCCCCAAACAAGTAAACAATAATGAAGATGTGATTGAATTAGGGTATAACATCACTCGTCTGTTCCCTCCAGCAGACATAGTCAAACCTCATTATAACGAAACGATTTATAACAAACTAATGGGGATAACAACAAACGAATCGCAAATGATGTTGGAAGCTCCCATAAAAGCACATATATTTAAAAATCTGTTTTTTGCGAAGTAAAATTTCTCTCCGGTAGGATATGAGATGTAACAAACCTCTAAAGAACCTAACTTCGGCGTCGGCGCGAGAAAATCCCTACGCCGAAACTCGGTCAACTCGGCCCGCTGAGCCACGACACACGGAGCGATGCGCAGGATCTTTTGCGCCTGGACTGACTTGCCGAGGGATTTCCGAAAAGCGGTACTCAAGATGAAAGGGCAACCGCCCACCCGCATAGGCTTTGGCTTTTAGAAAACGAGGCTATATATTCTGAAAACGTCTCTTTCTGTTATCAACAACCGTATTCCTGAAAGCGAGCCTAAACACGCGCAACGAGCCCCCCGACGAGCACCTGCTTCTTTCGCGGCCCGCATGGGTTACAGCTCCTACAAGACGGGTCTTGGATGATTCGTGTCGGAGAGGACTGGGAGAGACCTATGCCGACATTTAGCTCCATGTAGTGAGTACGGAAGCTGATACGGGCGATGGTGAGAGTTGAAGCGCGGCAGAGAATCCATTGTACGCACCCGTTAGGATCACTTTCCCGCATGATGCACGAGTACGCTGGCCACAGAGGCGCCAGCACAGATCCACAGCAGATTCAGCGCCACCAGTATTCTCTTAGGTCAACACGGAGATAGGTAAGCCCGTAGGCGTGCGGCATTGGTGGCCAGGGCCACCTACAGCTGTAACATAGCTACTGCTATAGCGAAAAAATCGGGGGGCCCTTCGACTTTGTTGGAACGAAGTTGATCTGTATCTAGGCAGTAACGAAATCCGCGGCCTTTCTTTCTCAGATCACATATGTGCAGTCAGCAAGCACGATCGCCGATGTCGACTTCCTTGGCTGTCATGGAACATTAGCCTCCCCCTCGTAAAACTTATTAATGCGAAAGTATTGGATGGCCGGAAGTGTGCGCAAAATGTGTCGCCAGAAGTTGGTCCCCTGCGACGCCACTAGATATGTGACGTCAAGAAAAGAAAATTGCCACACTGCCACCACGTCACGACACCTCGACGTATAATTAAGGCTCAATAAAGACGCGTCTAGAAAATGCACAGTTCTAAAAAACCTATCTTCGAATTATGCACTGAGGCCTACATGAGTTATTGTGAGCATGTTAATTACATATGTTGCAATGAAGCTACTTGCCAAATTTACTCCGTTTCCGGTAAATTTGCTCCGTGCTTGGCGTGCAGTCGTAGCGCCATGTTGCGGCACCCACTGAAAACCCTCCTTGCATTGTACGGCGCTGGCTGGGCAAATGGCGCAGGGGACACACCGCGCACAGCTTTTGCATTTCCGCACGTAAGGATACTTAAGTGCACCTCTCAATTTTAATGCGAAACCATTATATGTCCCATTATCATAAAAGCCGGCGTCCGTCGCCGTCCATGGCATGGAATTCATCAGTGACGTCATCATGCTCTCGCATTACGTTAGCAGTAGACAATAAGGTAGTGAAGTCTGCAGCGCCGAAGGGAAGGTGCGGGGAATTGAACCAAGGACCTCCAGATTGCTGGGCGCGCACCGAACCGATAGTCCACAAAACCGCGTTACTTCTCGGAGAATGATGGTGGGCCTATAGTGTATGCGTTTCCTTACGACGGAATGCTGAAGAGTAGGTGTGTCGTTAGAAAGGAAGGAATCTTTAATAAACCTCGCAACTGAGATCACTATGAGACAGTGCTTTCGAATTCAAAGCATGTAAGCAGTCTTAAGTTCCCTCACTAATTTTTGCCTATTTAACTCTCGTTCAATTTTAATTAGAGCACGCATGGGCGATTTGGGACCCACAGCTATTTAATTCAGTCATGATTTCCTCCCGCCTAAAATTTCCAACTTTTCAGCCACGCCAAAAGTGTGCATCCGCCGGACGCCCACACCACTGTGCCCTTAATCTCGTTGTTTCGATTTGATTTATTGGGGTTTAACGTCCCAAAGCGACTCAGCCTATGAGGGACGCCGTAGTGGAGGGCTCCGGAAATTTAGACCACCTGGGGTTCTTTAACGTGCACTGACATCGCACAGTACGGGCCCTCTAGAATTTCGCCTCCATCGAAATTCAGCTGCCGCGGTTGGGATCGAACCCGCGTCTTTCGGGTCAGCAGCCGAGCGCCGTAACAATTGAGCCACCGCGGCGGCTTAATCTCGTTGTTCACGACAGCGAAAGACTGGAGTGACATTCCCATCAAAGCCGTGCTCCACAACAATCCCCATAATTTCAAGAGAACCGTAGAAATATCATCCACTTTCGGAGTACCCCATACCTGGAACCTTTCAGGAGTATTCTGAGAAAAGAAAGACTAATGAATTGGATACAGTTCAGTCAATACACAGGAAGAGCTCCACAACTTGTTCCAGGGTTCTGCGAGCGGTTCTTAAAATTAAAGCCGTCATTAAAGCAATCAGACAATCATGGCAGCGGACCAAGGAAAGCGGTCAATGATCAATGCTGCGGGATACATAAATTGGCTGGGGGATGAGCGGATCACGTATACCGGGATGATCATACAACTTGTGGAACAGGGCGATACGAAACGTTTTTATACGCCATGTCAGCAATGGGAGGCAGAGATAAGACTTCATGGTAGTTATACTTGCTTTGCGGTTGTAGTTAGCAAGGATAAAACGTACAGAGTTATTTTGCTCCATCATCAAGATTATTAATTAAGTTGGTATGAGTAGCGTCCCATACAGGTGTTGCTTAGTCTAGTTTGGATCGTATTAATGTTTTATACAGCAAGTTTCACATTAGAACGAACATTAAAAAGTTTCGACGTAAGTAGCACAGCATGCTAATCGCATGCTAGGCTACTTACGTATGATTCCAAATTTTATCTCGCTGTCATAGAACTTGGCTTATTCCATTAACAATGTCATATACGTAATTGGCTCTATTCTTTGTTAATTCTTTGAAATAAAAATTGCCTTCTCATTTCTTGAAGCTATCTGTGGTGCAGTAGCTTTGAGCTATGATACAGTGACTTTTAGTTCGTGAATGCCGGGCATACATAGGTTTCTGCGACGTTTTTCGTGACCTGCTCTGCTTTTAAGAATTTGCAAAGAACCGAAACTACCCCCAAAGAAGAAATACGTCATCTGCGAAACTAGCATGTAAAGAGACCCCTGTGTGAAGTTCTTTGCCGCGACATGCCCATGAATGGAACCGTGTGCGGGAAAATAACCTTCCTGAAACGTTCTTCCTCTAGCGACGTTCCTTCCTCAAACGCCCTCGCGCCAGCCTCCGCAGTGCGGCTTGTCACAGGCACTACGAGACGCTCCCGTAGCGATTCTTGCTCAATAAAACTTGCGTTGGGCCGAGTTGGTACATGATGTTGTGAAGGTGTAGGTTGCGCAACCACGGGACAAACCACGAAGAAAGACAGAGACACATACAAGACACACACAAGTGAACGCGAAGCGTTGAGGCCTGTGGTGGTGCCATATCTGCATAAGGTGTCTCATCATCTCAAGAGAGTTGCAGGCAGGCATGGTGTCCCTGTGGCGTTTTCTGCGCCGAATAAACTGGCGAAGCTGTGCGCCCGCCCGCTTTCACCTAGTCGCGAAATTCATTACGCCGGCACATTCGGTGACAGCGCAGCTGCGGTTGTGTATAAATTGTAGTCGCCCAGTCGAAATTGTCCCACTGGCTGTCTAGAAGCAAGAGGAATGTCCCCACGCATTCTGGAAGAAACGCGGGTGCGTATTGTAGCACTAGCGACAGCGGAGAAATCTCAAAGGGAGATAGCTAGGGAAGTTGGAGTGAGGAAGGCAACAGTTAATAGAACTTTTTAGGTATTTTGTGATGAAGGTCGCATTGGGGACGCCGCCAGGTTTTTAAAACGTAAGAGAGCCCCGGAGCAAGATATGGCCATCGTTGCTGAAGCTACTGCGGATCCATTCATGACTGCGGGCCAGATCAGCGCCTCCTTTATTTTTACAATGCCTGCCGAGTACGCCCGATCCGACCGATCCGACCGTCCAAGGCCCTCTCGTATCCTCCTTTCCTACCCTCCCACATCTTCTAGCCTTCGCGCCTGCTGTGCTTCTGAGAGGGAAAATACCATCTGAGCGGCGCCAAACGACGGAATGCGGACGAAAACAATTTTTTAAACGTTCTCTCTTTCTTCGTGAGGCGGCGCTCCGCATATCGCATGATCGACACGCTGCCTGTCAGGTATGGACGCGTCATTGAGCGCGCTGTTCGTGGCGCTGCTCACCGTGGCGTTGGTACAAGCCAAGACACAGGCGGTGAACTGCTGGAAAGTGGATCATTTATAGAGAAAAAGGAGTAGTAATAGGGTATAGGCTGACAGATTGGACGATGCAACGACAGGGGACCTGTTAGCTGGGAGTTCAGAGACGGGACGATGGCTTTATGTGCAAATTCAAATGCTACGAATGTAATGGTTCAATTCTGCACTCACTGAAAGAGAGCAAAACAAAATAGTAAAATAAATTTTTGAAAATCATAAAAATAAACATAAATAGAAAAAATAAAATTAAAATTAGCATGGGAGTCGCTGTGTTTCTAGAAGAAAACTTTGAACAGCACAGCGCGCACTCCTGTTGCTTCGTCCAAGCGAAGAAGCGCCAAAGGAAAGAACAACCGCAGTGGACACTGGCAGACCCAGCTGGTGAAACGGAATTTCTAATAGGTGCCTCCTCAAAGAATAGAAGCGGCGGCAGAACAGCAGGAAGTGAGCCACTGTCTACGGCTCGGCACAAAATGGGCACTGTGGAGAAACCGCCAGACCAGATCTGTGAAGGTAGAAAGTTAGAAGATGAACTCGGCATGGCAAACGCGTGAAAGAGACCTCCAGTCTGCGCGAGCGCGTCTTTGCTAATCTAAGGATGCAGAAGATGCTGATATACGGGAGGTGAAGTAAGCGCCGAGGCTGAAAATTCCTGAAATAATGTGTAACTGCGAAACCTCACCGCAGCTGAATATGCGCAGGTTGGCAGGAAAGCAATTATGCACAATCATGCAATAATGCTGGCCAAAAATGCAGTCTAGTTTCACCTGTCTCTGCTATCTCGGTTCGGGCAAGAATTTGCGCACTCAGCAACCGTGGCAGGGGTTGTGTAGCAATAGTGGGAAGAGAGAGCAGACGACAATCGCTGCGTAGGAAAACTTGTGAGCACGCGGTTATTCTCGCTGGCTTCACCGCTCCGCGCCGCGATAAGGCGCTGGCACACAGTTTGGTAGACGCTCGCGCGGTACTGTTAAAGAACTGGCCGGGTGTACTTCTCTTTGCAGGATATCCGAAAGCTGCTGTTCTCAACGATTGTGGTTGGCAGATGCACTCAAACCCATGCTTATTGGCCGAGTATTTTTTTCTCACGTTCTGCTTCCCATGCCCCACTGAATACCGTACACTGTTGTTCCATTACGCGCCATCGAACGTTAATAGTTAGACCTCAAGCACGCACTGACATTCAATCTAGTCGCTGGAGAAAACGGAAGCCGGTGGACAGCACATGGATTTTCCTGATTCACCTTCCCTGATTCCTAGATCTGTATTTACGTACCGTTCGAGTTAAGCCTTGACGAGTTTTCCCTTCCGCTGTGACAGAGCGGAAGGGAAAACTCGTCAAGGCTTAGCTCGAACGGTACGTAAATACAGATCTAGGAATCAGGGAAGGTGAACCAGGAAAATCCATGTGCGGTTGCTGAATCGGGCCACGGAGCGAGGGATACGGAGGCGGAAATTGTCTGGGTACCTGCGCACTCTGGGAACCCTGGGAACGAGACGGCTCACATGAATGCTCGAGGTTTCGTCAGCCGAGTAGGTGAGCCGGACGTCCCGGGAAGGTCCACGAGAGATGGGCTGGTATCGTTTCATGACATTACTAATCATTTCAGACTTGAGCGGAGGATTTACCCACCCCCGGACAAGCAATTGGTGAAGGCGCAGGAATGCGTCTGGCGACGATTGCAGACTAGATGTTTCTTCAACCCATACGTGTTGAGCAAAATCTACCCGGACATTCAGCCGGAGTGCAAATGGTGTCACGAATTGGCAACCTATGATCACGTATTATGGAGCTGTAGCATAGCACTGCCACCGGCGGACATTATGCGTGATCCTTCCCTCGAGCAGTGGGAGGCCGTGCTGGCCAGCTCAGACCCGGTCGTCCAGACCAGGGCCGTGGAGTGGGCCACCCAGGTCGCCGTCAGCCATGGGTTGATGGCCATCTAACACGGAATCGTCCACACATGCTCTCTGACGAAAATAAAGTTTTTCCATCCATCCATCCCTTCCGCTTGAGTCTGGACCAAACTCTGGCTAATCCCGCACAATGGGTATGCGCCATTGCTTTAGAGGCAACAACAATATTCAGAGATGTCCGAATCAGGATGAAAGAAATATGCGACAGTAAGAATGAACCTTACTGCAGCGACGTATTACACACCTTATCGGCATGCATATTCCGAGTTAGTCATAAAAGAACCATTGTGAAAATTCGGACCAAGAATGTTCAGTAATTTTTCTCGCTCTTAGCTCAAAGCAATACTTGCCTCAAAAACAGGCAAAAGTGAGCGGTTATTCGCGTGCTCTTCTTTTTGTTTCAGCACGCGTCATGCCAGGCAGTCCAAACGAATAGTGGCGATTTGATTTCAAAGGTGCAACGGCAGCTTTGGTCAAAGCGGACCATAATAGAAAAGTCGCCCAATCGCACTTCCCGTCTCTTCTGGCTACCAAGAAATATCTTTAGAGCAAAACTTTGACAACGTGAGAGTATTCGGCGAATCACTCACACAACGGATCACACGGCGTGGTTGGACGCGTGTAGTTCGCGGCGCCGCCGCAGCGTGGCGTCAATTTCATCTCCATCCACATCCATCAGGATGTCGATGCAGGCACAGTCACTCTCCCTGAGTCCCTACGGTTTAGAGATAACAATGGTCATGTAAATAAATCGGCGGCGGAAGTTAGCAAAGAGCGATTGGAAGAAAGGTAGCTCAAAAGCAGAGAGGTGACATAAGGTTAGAATTGCAGGATTAAACATGCATTTAAAGAACAGAGTGAGCTGACGGGCTAGTTGGTCATTCATAATAATTTCAACAGCGGGCAGCGCTCTTATGTGTGCTTTCTCGTCCTGTGTCCGTGTGTAGCATGCGCTGTTAAAATTATCATTTAAAGAAAATGGCTAACTTATAGACCGATTCTTTACTCCATTAAATAAATATAAAGAAACAACGCCGAGCATGGTGGCACCTCGTTTTAAAGGGGACGCTCCTATCTTCTATCCAAGGGTCTGCCCCTCCTTCCACCCACTCCGATCACGGCAGGGGGCTACGGTCTGGTCGCAAGAAATGTGGAATTGACTTTCCCCCGTCAGGGACAGCACGGCCGCCAGACAATCACTACCGCAGGGCGTGCGCGTACGATTAAGTGTAAGCCGATTTGATGGCCCGGGGCCCGGATATTGATCGGGCAGCCATAGCAGGCCGTGCTTTGGGCTCCGCAAGCTCGGCGCTTCGAACACGAATACATGAGGCGCGTTTTGCACCCCCGCTTTTTGCTTGAAATGTTCGGCGATGTATTATTATAGAGCCTGACAGCCTGCTACCACTGCCGTCTCCGGTCCGCGGGGTAGCGCGAGATTTCAGTCTTTAATTAAAAGAGCCTCTTAAAGAAAACCCACTGCAACGCGAAACAGGCGTCATGACGGCATGCAATGAAGAGGGCCCCCATCCGCTTAAATCGATCATACTTTCCTTAATGTTCGCATCGACGGCAAGGAATGTGTGTGCTTTCCTAGAAAAGCAATTGAGCGCTACTTTATTTAGACCAGCACACGGATAGACACGACCGGACGGGCGCTATGAGTGTGCACTGTTTAGCTGCGGCTCCCTGCGTTTCTTCACCGAAGTAAACCCCGACGAGCAACGTTACTACATTGCTGGCCAAGAGTCTCCATCACACGAGCCTAACTCTTCGCGCAAGCAGATTACTTTTGCAGCGTGTAAACAATAAGGATCTCTCAGCGTTCAATCGATGACCGCAAGCTGTCCCGGTCGCCCCGACCACAGATTTCTCGCCACACAGTTCCTCACGATACAGTATAGGCTCGAGACCGATTCGCGACCGCCTCGTAACACGGGGCAGCGCTGTACTCATTCTTTTTACGGCACTCCTGCGCAAATTTGTGATTAAATAGCGTTGGTAACGCAGGCAACTAATGACGCTCGTTCACAGCGTAAGCCCGCATGTTACGATCGAAGCATATGGAGTGCTATTCGGGTCTTAAAAGGCAGACGTAACTCAAAATAGCGCTCGACAATTAGTCTACTCACTAATTAAAGTGCTCCTTTTAGAATAGCCCCTTAGCGCTGGGGGACATTTTCTAACCAAACAAGCATTGACAAATTCAGCAGAGCGCGCTAGCCCACTGCCGGTTGCATCCAATCTAATCACAACATGAGGCGTATGAGGCGAGAGGTTTTTAACACCCCGATCACTTAATTACGATGTTTTCAAACGTAGAAGCGTGCAAGCAGCTGCAAAACTCCCGGATGCGCTTGCGCTGGACAGCGTGGCAACATTCTGGCGTCTGGCAACATGGCCCCCACTGGCTCCACCCGCTTGCATTGGCCTCTATGGGGTACTGGCACTGCAGAAGCGATATGTAACCTTTGTCGATGGTGCGACGGATGCGAGATGTATAGGCCGACCGATTGGGCTGGGCGAAGTGAAATACAGACGGGAGCAGAAGATTCATCAGTGCACAGCGTTGAGAGGAGCTCAAGGTGGAGCTCACCAAGCGAGTAATTGTGCATTCAGCAGACGAGGCTGTATGGGGTCGCCCGGAGCAACGCCATAGCAGAGGGCGCATCGTGTACACAGGAGGGAAGTTTCAAGCTAGTTGGCAGAACACCGTGTCCTGTGGAGGAATTGATTGTAAACAACCACGTGCTGTGCCGCGCACAATAAACGCCGGACGGCGTGAGGCAGTAAAATTATTCCTCAAACAGGTCGGAAAAACGCGTTGCGCTAGAGAGCCTCAAACGTAACACTTTTGCGGGGCGATCGGGACTTCGGGACACACATTGCAGACTACAATGGCACGGCTGTGTCGCAAAATACCGTCATGCATTTGTCACAAACTCAAGGTGGGAATCAAACATAGCCGAACCATGCTTTGTGCTGGTTCCTTGTTCTCTCGAACTGGACCCACCTGCCTGCCTGCAAGCGGCAGTTTCAAAACAGCCCCTCCTCCAGCTGTAAGGCCTGTGAGAGGACAGACAAAGAGGATGAGAGAATCGGCCTTCATACGCGCTATGTCACTTGAAAAATCGCAACTTTTTTCCGTTTCCCAACAAGACACGTATGCCTCGAGTCACTCCGTCTGAGTCAACAAGACGCCCCGCGGCGAAAAGCCGCCGTAATCAGACGAACGCCCGCGAAAGAAAGCAGCCGCAGGAGGGGAAGGGCGGCCACGAGAAAAGAAGCACCAGCAGCCATGCGTGCTGCCCCGTTGTTTACGCGACCAAACGATTGGCCCGCTATGGCTGAGCGGGAGAAAGGGCGCACAAAGGGCTTTGGTCAGCGTGTCTTAATTAGGCACAAAGCGCACGGCACGATGCGTTTTAATTACACTCGTGCCACCGGGGAGCGCAGGGTAGCCGATCCGACGCCATCACTCGATCTCGTCGAGCGCCCTGCATGTAAATTGAAGGGGCCCGAGGAACCGTGACGGCATCTCGCACAGCGGCTTTCATGACGCCAGTAATTTCGCTCTCCCTCGCCCCGTGGCGCCGGTGCGCGCGCTTCGCGACCCTTAAGTGGCACTGCGCCTACTCAGTTCATTTGACTGTGTTTATCCCAATCTTTGCCGCCGTCCGATACAGTTGAGCTCTACAGTGTAGCAGCGGCCCAAAGCCAAGAGCGCTCCCAAAAGGCTTACACACACAACGCTGGCTTAAATCGTGCAGAAAAATGACCACCTAATGGCGCTAAGATAGGCACTATGCTGTGGAGCCAAGTCAAGGAAGTTGATTTTTTTATATAATTTTAAGTTATTGCAAAAAATGCATTTTTCACGGCATCAATTGTAAATTTTTACTCGGCCCTATCATCTTTGGACACGCGTCGTGCTTACATACATACAAGAAGTACTAACTCATGGAACATACCGCGTTTTCGCACTGATTATAAATTACAAACGGTGTTTTATAATGTGCCCCATGTTTTAAAGACATATCAATATACAACGGGATATATGAAAGCTGAGCTGCCGAAATATTTTGTCCAAATGTATTCTATGCCTCCACTTCTTGATTGTTGAAAGCTTGGTTGAGTGTTAAGCTATTTTTCCGTTCAACATATCAATGACCATTTCAGTGTTTTCATCTTTTTTTTGCATTATTCAAGTCAGAGTGTGTATGTGTCGAGTGTTTTCTGTATTTAATCTACTACTGTACGTGTGACTGGTTTTGGAAAATTTCTTGTGCCGCTCGTGTACTACTGCTTGTAGCGGTTTCTTGGACCCAGTCAAGCTGCCCAGGCAGCTTTTAGCCAGGAAACCCCCTTAGTTGAACCTGGAAAATAAACTTATTGACTAATGACACTCTAAATACGAATACGCCTATGTGGACTTGAAAAATGGAGAAAGCTGTCTTCTAGCACACTCCCTTTCATAAAAGGGAGCATGCCAGAGGACAGCTTGCACCCTTTTTTATTCCTTTGTGTATCGGGTGCCGGGACTTCGGAAGACTCGTTGCTATACTTAAGGCCGCAGATTTTGAAGAGAGAGGCAGTGGATTGAAATCGATGCGCTGTACGGACCTGCCAGCTTCTATCTCTCGAGACGTAAAAGCGTTAACATTGGTACAAAAGTGCTGCAGCGGCTGGTGTTTTTTTTTTCAGCGTGATTCGCAAGAAATATCTCAGGGAAATTTATCTAACTTGGAGGGCACAAAGCAGGAAGAAACAAAGGAAGCAGGTAGAGAACAAAGCATATCGCGGCAGACGAAATCGCTTGCCCCCGCCGCGGTGGCTTAGTGGTTACGGCGCTCGGCTGCTGACCCGAAAGACGCGGGTTCGATCCCGGCCGCGGCGGCTGAATTTCGATGGAGGTGAGATGCTAGAGGCCCGTGTGCTGTGCGATGTCAGTGCACGTTAAGGAACCCCAGGTGGTCGAAATTTCCGGAGCCCTCCACTACGGCGTCCCTCATAGCCTTAGTCGCTTTGGTACGTTAAACCCCAATAAACCAAAC
This sequence comes from Amblyomma mixtum, assembly GCF_055824585.1. Taxonomy (NCBI): domain Eukaryota; kingdom Metazoa; phylum Arthropoda; class Arachnida; order Ixodida; family Ixodidae; genus Amblyomma; species Amblyomma mixtum. The sequence goes on along the minus strand of NC_143021.1, from coordinate 63,621,465 downwards.
CAAACCAAATCGCTTGCACAGTCACTGCACCTGAAACTAAACCCGCTTTCGAAATTATCATCCCTGCAGAAACATTGAGAGAGCCCTTGTTATGATATCAGTGTCCATTGCGGCGGCATGGTCCCTTCCTGGGACCCTCTCGCCCCGGAAAGCAGGTCGGCGAAGCTGGCTGGCTGAAGCCGCATTATGACAGGACATTCTCAAGACGCCTTAGGGGAAACCACGGATGTCCAAACTTTCTTCGTGAACCTGAAAGTTGACCGTGCCTTGAGATGGAAAGCGACGCCCCTGATGGAAGGGCAGGTTTATTTCTCTGACAGTGAGCGGGACCGAGCAATGAATGCGATTCGGCGATCAACCTTCTGCTGTGTGTCGTCAGCCGAGAGCTCCATCAGCAGAGCTTCTACGAAGACGCGGTTCGGAGAGGCAACGCCAAACCTACTGCAAGAAACAACTTATTCGCGGGGCTTAGGAGCTACACTTTCACGACGTGTAGCCAACGAATAAAGCGGCTTGCTTCGTCTCTTTCTCCGCCGCCCGCTTTAGCTCCGCCAACGGAGCCCACTCCCCGCTACCGGATAAGGTTGGGTCACGTTCCGGGCCGACTCAACAGGGCTTCTACTTCTCGACCGCCTTCCTGCAGCCGTGACCCGCGGCCGTGCGGGTCCAGAATGCTGCGCTCAGAGCGGGCTTCGCGCTTCAATCTCGTTGGACACGGACAGGGCTTCGCGCAATGACGGGGTTGAGAGGTGTGACGGAGGGAGCGGAAGCTTTGATCGGGCCATTCCGGCTTCCTCTTTCGTCCCGTCTCCGCTCGGCGAGCACCAGGCGAGATGAGAGAAGCTCTCCCCAGAATGGTTTCTCCTTCGCGGCATTTGTCGCTGAGCTGCAGTGCAACTGCACTCGGGCGAGGCGCCGTTTGAAATATTTCCCGTTCACACAGAACGTGCTCTCGGCACGGTGAAATCAATGCACTTAAGCGCGGTTGAAATTTTGTGAGAAGGAACAAAACTGTACAGAGAGCAACTGGCCTTCTCCGCCATGCCTAAATCGTCAGTGTAGACGCGCCTATAGGGAGAACACATATGGGACTTGCTTCTAGAGCAAAATCGAGCACATTTACAGCGCCTTGTTAGCTTATAATTGTGAAGCTGTCTAGTGGTCGCCGCTCGAGCTCGGGAATACTGTACTTTTAGCAAAATAACGTTTTCCTGGTTAAGGAGTGGGCTTCTATAATAGAATGTCACTTTTTCCAAAACGACGCCACTGCTACCTCACCCCATTGCCTTTACTGGACACAAAGGTCGCAAGGAGGGGACAAATTTTACATAGCAATTTTCTGCGCCTACGTCAAAGGTGCTCCCGGAAAAAGAACGCGCGAAGGAATACACTGCTGCATAATCCAGGCCTTGAATGGTTTAGCCTGCTAGCATAATGTCTTCTCCTTTATTATCCGCTCCAGCAACTGTCCAATCTTCTCACTGGCACTCGACTGAGGCTATGACGAAGAGCAACAGAACAGAAAGGGAGCAGGTTTTATATGGAATGCTAGCTATAAATACAGCTCGGTGCGAGGAAATCGAACGTGACCGGAATTTATTGGTTACAACTATATTTTCCTAATAAACACTGATGGTCTTTATCCCATGTCCCTCCAATTAACTCTGTCCTTTGCCAGTTGCGGCCACCGTATCCCCGCAAACTTCTTAAACTTCCCATGACGCGTTCGTGCAGAGACGATACTCGCCGATCCTGCCGAAGGCCATCGCCGTCGCTGCCTCGTCGCCAACTGTTGTGTATCAGTCGAACGCCAGGCTGGAACTGAACAACGTTTATTGATACAGTGCCTTTTTATAGGCCGATGGACATGTGATCGGCCGACGACTGCTTGCGTGGCTGATAAGCGATACATGAAAATGCAGTGTGTAAAACATGCGCATGCGCTATCAGCACACCATAAGTTAGAAGAGCGCTTTTTTAAGAATATCATTGTCAGCGGTGCAGCCCTTCAGAATAAAGCAAAGACATGCTAACTAGTAGGCTGGTTAACGACTACTGAATCGTTAACTTTTCAGCTATTACTATTCGTCTCCCTGTTTGAGAGGCGTGTAGGCCACTGTACGTGATATCCACACCAATTTTTAGAATTTTGAAAACGCAATTACTCTCTGCGCTGTGGCGCAACAAATTTTGCCATCGCGCCAAAATACATGTGGTTTCTAGAAGCTTGCAGGCAAAACAACCCCCCCCCCCAGTGCGCGTTACTTGTCGAAATAGCCCTGTTCTTTGATTTTGTGGCGCTAAATCTGCAAAATGTATGTTGACCAATTAGTCAATACGCCGTAACTGAGTATGCACCCTATACTGCTGAAGTCGCGAATCTCAACGAGACCTGTGAACATTTGCTGTTTCAAAGCGACAAGGCCCCGTTACGCAGAAAATCCGGCGTCGGCGTTGGAGTAGCGAGCGAAGAATCACGAGCATGGCTCTGGCAGGTGATGCCCAGAGAAGCAACGCAGGAGGCAGGTAGGCTGCCCAGGTCACGTGACCATGCGGTGTCATCACAACCTGCCCACCGGATAGTGAGAAAACTGCCCACTGTGGCAGTTGGAAGTTAAATTAATAATTGGTCGGTCGCGAACCCTTGGTCGCACAACCCTTATAAAAACGGTCTATAGACAGTCTATATACTTCTTACTGACTGTATCGACTTCCTATAGATAAAGCTTTTCGTGTATTCATAGTCTATAGACTGTCTATAGTCAAAAGTCTACTAAAGGTGTATGGCAATAGGTGGAGGAGGAGGAAGTAGAACGTGAAAGGCAGGGAGGTTAAGCGGAAGAATAATCGGTTTGCCACCCTACACGGGGGGAAAGCAGCGAGGGGATAAAAAAAAAGAAAGAGAAAGGAGAGTAGCAGAAAATTGAAGTCACTCTAAGAAGTCAGTGTTCGTTGAAGTCACAGCCTATCGTGCAGGCCAGAAGTTCGCAAGAAGCGGAGCAGTGCCTTGGAGGCCTTCACCGCCGACGATCGCCGCGGCCAGTGGCCGAGAATCTTCATTGCCGTCAGTGGGCGTGGATCTAGGCGCTCCAGCGCACGGCTGAGAGACTGCCTTTCGGCGCTGTAGGCTGGACAGTCAAAAAGAATGTGGGTTATAGTCTTGTCATGCCCGCAGATGGCCATAAATCTATGCATTGTCTATTGACTGTCTATGGCACTTGTAATGCCTATAGACTGTTGTCTAGGAGTAGTCTATAGACAGTCTATAGAGTTTATAGGGAGAAGTGTATAGACACTCTATAGACTATCGAAAACTTTTTTTGTAAGGGAAGGCTCACCGATGGCAGCAATAGCCATCATAGGGCAGTGGCGAAGCGCTTAGCTGCTGTACCACTGCGCCAGGAGTGGTACGATCTGGAATGTAAAGTATAGAATGCATATATGAGAATTAACACACTACGTTATCGCGCCATACCCTTAAGGCTGAGCTTGCGTGTCTCCTCCAATTTCTTTTGTTCTCTCTGTATACTTTTACTACTCCTTTGATCGCTTCCTTCAAAGGCGACCACCCACTATGAGGCATACTGTTATCACGCCTTCGATAAAAACTTATAACACCGACTCCACGCCGCACTATGCGCATAGAGCAATCTCGAGGCTCTTGGCGACGTCTCACGACCGCGCATCGCATTCTACGCGGCGAACGTTAAAACCTGTCGGTTTTAGCAGGCTGAGAAAGTATCGGGTGGACGCAAATAATTAAATTCTGCACTAGTAAGCACGCTCACAAGATTAACGGCAACGACACAACACACTCGTTTGAAACATATTGGGGGCTTATCATAACCATTGATAGCTAAGAAAACGTGTTGCCAACCACAGCCAGTGAAAATAAGCATTGCCAAGAAAGAAAGAAATGAGGTGCCGTAGTAGGGGAGGGAGGGAGGGAGGGAGGGAGGGAGGGGTGGCTCGGAACAGAGCACGGGTTTATTTCGCCGGTATCGAAACACGGTCTCGAGCTTGAGATGGCGCTGCTCGTGCGTTGCAGCGTACGCTGTACCAGAACTTTTTTCGTTGACCGCATTCCATTTGTGACATACAGCTGTCACGTAAAGCTTTCGTACCGCTCCCTGCGCCTATACTTAGCCGCCACGACCACCGAAAACGTCCACCGCGAGGCCCGGTTACGCACTGTAAGGAGCCAGCGCCACACTGCGGCGACAGAAGACGCACGGGAGGCGGACGAAGAAGAAAAGGAAAGGAATACGTGGCAGAGAGAACGTGCGGTGGAGAAGGGGAAGACGGCGCTCGGCGACGGAGGTGGACCTGTTCTGCTGGCGCCCCAAGTTACCAGGCTTGGGCCTCAACCGCAGACGTCCGGGTGACCAGACCCGGACAGCCGTCGTCGGGAACCTCGGCCGTCACATCCAGGCGCCTCTCTTCCCGCCCAGCCGCCAGCTTCTCGACACGGGCCGCCTCTGACATCTCCGTGGCGTACCTGGGCTACCGGACCTGAGGGCCGTGCCCGGAGCACACAGACGCTATTTTCTTCGGCAGCGTTGAGGCCGCCGTGGAGAACGCCGCCAACCGGGTGTCAACGAAGGGAACCCGACACACGTGCTTAAAGTCTGCTCCGACGCCCAGCCACGCCTCCTCGCTCGACGCACCAGGCTCATCACTGGGACACAAAGAAATTTAAGTGTGACTTTCCTTTTTGACTGTCTTCTCGCGAGTGTTTGTTTTCCTTTCCTTTTTCCTCTTTGTTTTCTCTCTTGTCTGTTTTTTTCCCCGTTTCATTTCAATACTTCAATTAGATTTTCCTTTCCTGCAAATGCCGCCTCGTTTATTTCTTTCCTATAACTCATGAATGTTAATGCGTAAATTTGACCTGCAGTCTTCACCTGCTCACAAATTTGGCGTCCGCTACGACAGGACGAGGTCGGCTGTTATCGCTTTGGTACTTGTTTTTCGTTAAGCACAATGAGCGCGTCCGAGCTTGTGGTGGCAGGAGGGCGCATGGGGCTCCAAGGTGCAGAGTTGCGCGCATGGGTAGAAGAGGAGCTTAAGAGATCGCGAGATGAGAGAGCCGCTGAGCGTGAAGCTTCCAAAGAACGTTTGGAGAAAGAAGCACAAAACTTACAGTTGCGAGTGAAGCTTATGGAAGGTGGGGAGCGACGTGCTGATGTTGAACCAGCTGTTCCCAGGGCCGAATCGTCTATTCCCATCAACCCTCATGGGCTCATTCCCGTTTTCAACGAAGGTTGGGATGATCTTGACGCATACCTCAAGCGATTTGAGCACGTGGCCACAGGTCATGGTTGGCCGAAAGACAAGTGGGCCACGGCGTTGAGCCTATGCTTGGGAGGAGAAGCTCTTCGTGTTTTCGGAAGGTTATCGCCGGAAGACTCTCTAGATTACACCAAAGCTAAGTTAGCGCTTTTGCAGCGATTCCGATTCACGGCGGAGGGATACCGCGAAAAGTTTCGCCATAGTAAGCCCCACGACGGCGAGACCGGTAAGCAGTACGCAACGAGGCTGTTTAGTTTTTTCGATCGTTGGGTCGAAATGAGAGGACGAGGCAAAACGTTCGAAGAGGTTCGCGACATGATTGTCGCCGAAGAATTTTTGAACTGCCACGCCAAGCTTGCGATATTCATTCGCGAGCGTGACTGCAAGACAGTCGACGAGATTGCGGTTGCCGCGGATCATTTTTTGGAGGCCCAGCGGCAGTTTAACTTGTCAACTTTCACGGATAAGTTGGAACCAAATATCCCCAAGGCGAAGGACAGTACTGCGGGATCCAAATATCAAGTGCGGTGCTTTCTGTGCGATAAGGTGGGACACAAAGCGTCCGACTGCCGTATGCAGCCGAAACAACCGTACTGCACGTTCTGTCGCAAGGAAGGCCATGAGGTACAGTCCTGCAGGCGCAAGAACCCAGGAGACCACGAGGCGTCAGCCTGTTGTATGCATCCTGCCAGTCCTCCGGTTGAAGTGCGGCCTGATCTTACCAGTGTGGATGCGATGCAGGTTACCGGCCGACGGTTTTCAGTGCCAGCATGCCTGTGCAGCAAGGCGAGCTGTTCGGGCAGCCGGTTTCTGTTTTGCGGGATACTGGTACCAACAGTATCGTGGTGCGTAGGAACCTGGTTCCCGAAGCGGCTTTGACCGGTGCTAGAGCTACTCTGCTCCTCGCGGATGGCAGAAGTTTGGAGGTCCCAGAGGCGGAGGTGCTGATCTCGTCGCCATATTTTTCGGGCAAGTCCATCGCTCGCTGCTTGGAATCTCCACTGTACGACGTGATCATTGGGAATGTACCAGGCGCCCAGGACCCCTTTTCTATTAACCGGATGGTACCACCAAGAGTTCTGACTGTCCAGAAAGGGATAGAAGAGGCTGAAGGTTCTGCCGTGCTGGGGACAGCGAAGGTTTCTATGGCGTGCAGGGACGTGTCCATCAACGCGTTGGAGGTGTCGAGACCCACGTTCCGAAGGAAGCAAGAGGAGGACACAACATTGGATGTACGCCGGAACAAAGTCGGCGAAACTTATCCTGGCAAGAACAACACCGCCTATTCGTTTCACATCGAAGACGGAGTTCTGTTCCGTGCGTTCCAGTTCTCGCCAGGACAAACGATAAAGCAGGCCGTTGTACCGAAAAGCCTTCGCCATCAAGTCCTTATACGTGCGCATGGAAGTGCTTTCTCCGGCCATCAGGGCATCCGCAAGACCACTGAGAGGGTGCGCAGAGAGTTTTATTGGCCAGGAATTCAGGCGGATATCAAAAGATTCCTAAAGTCTTGCGTTTTATGCCAGCATACTTTACCCAAAGGGAAGGTAGCGAGAGCCCCGCTGGGCCGTCTACCGCTCACTGATGCACCGGGCTGAATGTCTTGAATTACTGAAGTGTACTCATGCTATAAATATTGTACATAGTGGTCAATGTATATATGCTCCTTTAGTGTGTTCCTTTGTTTCCCCTGTTGTGTTCCATTGTGTTCCCGGCTGTATGGTTGACTGTCGTCTGTACAGTGTTTTCTGGTGCGAACTGGGCTAGTGCGAACCAGTCGTTCGGTTCAGAGTGCGTGTGTGTGGTGATGTGGTGCGTGCAAAGCAGTGTCCAGCGCCTCCTCGTCGCGTCTTCGGCTTCAGTCTTGTGTGCCGCTGCCCCAGGTAATTTTTTCCGATGGAAAAAACTCTGAAAGGGGGGCTTTTGTAAGGAGCCAGCGCCACACTGCGGCGACAGAAGACGCACGGGAGGCGGACGAAGAAGAAAAGGAAAGGAATACGTGGCAGAGAGAACGTGCGGTGGAGAAGGGGAAGACGGCGCTCGGCGACGGAGGTGGACCTGTTCCGCTGGCGCCCCGAGTTACCAGGCTTGGGCCTCAACCGCAGACGTCCGGGTGACCAGACCCGGACAGCCGTCGTCGGGAACCTCGGCCGTCACATCCAGGCGCCTCTCTTCCCGCCCAGCCGACAGCTTCTCGACACGGGCCGCCTCTGACATCTCCGTGGCGTACCTGGGCTACCGGACCTGAGGGCCGTGCCCGGAGCACACAGACGCTATTTTCTTCGGCAGCGTTGAGGCCGCCGTGAAGAACGCCGCCAACCGGGTGTCAACGAAGGGAACCCGACACACGTGCCTAAAGTCTGCTCCGACGCCCAGCCACGCCTCCTCGCTCGACGCACCAGGCTCATCACTGGGACAGAAAGAAATTTAAGTGTGACTTTTCTTTTTGACTGTCTTCTCGCGAGTGTTTCTTTTCCTTTCCTTTTTCCTCTTTGTTCTCTCTCTTGTCTGTTTTTTTCCCCGTTTCATTTCAATACTTCAATTAGATTTTCCTTTCCTGCAAATGCCGCCTTGTTTATTTCTTTCCTATAACTCATGAATGTTAATGCGTAAATTTGACCTGCACTCTTCACCTCCTCACACGCACCCACCCGGCGCCGAAATTCGCAGCATTTATTGATGGTCGGGTGCGTTTTAAAGCGAAAGCTTATAATAGCTTATAATTTAGAGCTAGGTTAACGAAGCAGACACAGGCGGTACAACGGCGGAGGCGATGTCACAGTTACGCGTGACGCCCGTTGCATGTCCGGCGCGGTGGCAGCGAAGAGCCCCAGGCTTCTGTGAATCGCAGTCTAAGCCCAGCCCTCGATTGGTTTTGAGAAAAGAAAGGTGCATAATTTCCTCACTTTCCACTGGACACCCCAGATACCTCAAACAGCACGGACCTAGTGTGCCTGTTATGCGCTTTTCCGGTCCTCAACATGGCCAGGATTCTGGCTCATGCACCTCTAGTTCACAAATCCGCCACCACGCGCCGCATGAAGTTGAGCTCCTCCTTCTCCTTTTACATTCCTCCTCCCTGGATTGGGAGAGAGACGCCAGTAATTTTCGCCCATTGTCCACTTTGTGCGGCCTCCCCTCACACCCAGCACCTCGGGGCCTCTGTGCGATTCTGTCTCTCTCAGGCGCGCTGATCGTGCTGCTCCCCTGCGCTCCCTTCTTTGCTATGGCGCAAGAAAAGGAAAGAAGCAGGACCGCAGTCAACGTGGCGTACGCGCGCCGCTTTCGACCGACATCGAGCGGTGATATGTTATAAAGTACTCCAAGTCCGCGTACCACGCAAGAAATGGCTAAACGTTCCAAAAGCTCCAGGAGGTATGACGCGGCAAGGAAAGACAAGAAAGAAAAAAAGGAAGAAAGAAAGAAGGAAAGAAAGAAAGGAAGAAGGAAAGAAAGGAAGAAAGAAGGAAAGAGAGAAAGAAGAGAGAAAGAAAGAAGGAAAGAGAGAAAGAAGAGAGAAAGAAAGGAAACACACACGCGCGCACAAGCGCTTGTGTGGTGCCTGTGTGTGCATGTTTCCTTTATTGCTTCCATGTCTTTCGCTTAAGCGCCATTCCTCTTAGAGCATATCGCACCAACATGCCCAAACCTTCACAGGGTGGTGGCAATTACCGCCATGCTCAGCTTTTCTTTCTTTGTTTTTGTTCATCTGTATTGTTAATTCTCATTAAGATTCGCCATTTTCTTTCACTACGGTTTTCTACGCTTCTAACCTGATGCCACCACCCTGCTTTTCAGCCACCAATCTTTCAATCGCTTTTTGCTAACTTCAACCGCAGATTGATTTACATGACCATTTCTATCTCTAAACTCTAGGATCTCAGGAACAGTCACTATGCCTGCTTCGACATCCGGATGGATACCATTACATTTGATTATGAGGTGTTCAATTGTTTCTACAGATCTACCACACACTGCACATGTGTCAACTTCTTCGTTAAATTTCTTTTTGTAGCTGCGCGTTCTAAGACACTCTGATCTAGCTTCAGAGATAGGGCACTGCCTCTTAAGTTATCATAAAATGATTCCTCCCTGATCTGCCTTTTCGAGTACAGATATAGTTCTGCACTATGCTCCAATTTTTACCTTCTGCGTTTTTAACCTGTCGTTTAATGCTCTTTCTTTCCCCGTCCTCGTGTCCGGCAAACTTGCTGCTGAGTTTCCTAGTTCTCTTCCGCCAATGTGGGTCAACGCTTTTTCTGTATAAATATTTAAATACCTTAGCTGCCCACCTGTTATTTCATTTCATTTATTTCATTTGATTTATTTGTCCCTTAAAGGCCCGAAGGCATTACATAAGGGGGGGGGGGCATACATACAGGTTTGAGGGTAGTGGCAGAGAACACAAAAAAAAAGAAAGGGGATAATATACACGGGGTACAAAAAGAGTACAATATTATACAACCTAAAAGCAAGAAATAAACATACAAAAAGAAAACAAGGAATAGTTGGCACTTCGGTGTCGCAGTATGAATATGTTTATGAGAAGTGATTAGCCAGTTTCTCGCGGAAAAGGTGGCGATCGGAGCATGTTATTATGTTGTCGGAAAGGCCATTCCAGAGCACTATGGCGTCGGGAAGAAATGAACTGCTCATTGCGGAGGTGCGGGTTTTAATGCGTGCGATTGGGTTACTGTGGTTTAGGCGGGATGACGTACGTGGGGGTGGCTGCAGCAACAAATGTCTTGGTGAGCGATAAATGAAAGAGTGAAAAAGGCATAGACGGGAAATAACACGGCGAGTTGCTAGCGTTTGAAGGCCGAGGGATCGTTTTAGTAATGTTACGCTGGTAATTCTTGAGTACTGCGATGTAATGAAGCGGGCGGCGCAATTTTGAATGGCTTCAAGGTCTGAGATGAGATACGATTGTGATGGATGCCAGACAGATGACGCGTACTCCAATTTAGGACGTACGAATGTTATGTATGCCAACTTTTTTACTTCAGGTGATGCAGATTTTAGAATGCGCCGGAGAAAAGCAAGTGTGCGTGACGCTTTTGAACGGATGGTCTGAATGTGTGTTGTCCATAACAGTGATGATGTGATGTGTACTCCTAGGTATTTATAAGATGATGTTCTGGTGACGGCGACCGATTTTATGTTGTAAGTGCTATCAATAACTGTGTTTTTGCGGGAGAATGATATGGATTGGCATTTATTTAGATTAAGAGGCATGTGCCATTTGTCGCACCACGCTGAGATGGTGGTTAGATCTTGTTGAAGAGCGGCAATGGAGCTAGCGCCGTGGATGGGGCTGTAAATTACGCAGTCATCTGCGAATAAACGTAGCGTGGATTTTATGCTGATCGGTAGGTCATTGATGTAGATGAGGAATAAAAGAGGTGATAAGCTTGCACCTTGAGGTACGCCGGATGTTACGTCGGTAAAAGCTGAGCGACAGTTATTAACACAGGTGAACTGCTTACGTCCTTTAAGGAAGTGTTCTAGCCAGGAGAGCAAAGTTTGTGGAATGCCGAGCGATGACAACTTAAAAAGCAGAAGATTATGGGAAACACGATCAAATGCTTTTGAAAAGTCTTCCAATATCGTCCAATATCCTCAGGCGTTCTTCATATAGTATTTTACTCTGAGCTTCCCGTGCTTCCAACGATGTCCAGCCCATATCCCCCCGTACTGGCTCGTTTGTGGCTGTGCCTTCGGCACCTAGTGGTAATCTTCCAAACGCTCTCTGATTTACTTGAAATCTCGAATGAGCTTCTGCCCTTAAGCACAGTACCGCATTCCCGAAAGTAAGATCCAGCACCATTATTCTTTTCCAAATCCCTCACAGTACTTCATATTTGTTGTACTCCCATAATGCTCTATGTTTCATTATCCCGGAGTCTCTTTGTCCCTTTGCCTTAAGAGACTGTTCATGCTTTTCCGTGTATATGTGCCCTTCGTTTAGCCATACCCCGAAGTATTTGTATTCGGCCACTTTGGGTATTTCGTGGTCTTGTATTGTAAGCACCTCATCAGTGCTATCGTTGAAAATCAATACACCTGACTTACCACCCTCCTCAGACACGGCGCCCACAGACACCCTCCGACATTTATAGTAAACAAAATGCAGCGGGAGCACGGCGGGAACGTTCTTTGATCAGTAAGTGACATTTTTATGGAGCACTGCTCTTCATCCATCGAGTCCTGCGTATTTTGCGCGTTTTGCGCTGACGGCCCCATTTTAAATGATATTTGACGACTGACCTTTGGTTGTAAGTTTTATTTTGGCGCCCCTTTATGGTCATTGGGTATATTTTACGCCCGAATACTTTGATCCCGTTTAGATGCCGGGCACATTTTCAAATGAGCACACAGAGCAAAACGAGCACACAGACGCCGCAGTCTAGAATGTACGAGCGCAAATTCAAAGTTGGAGACAGTGAAGCGGAGCAATGTCGAGCATCTGGAAAGCTGTAGCAAATATGTTTTACGTGTTGCTTGTATGCGGTGCAGATGTTTGTATGCGTCCTTCCTGAAAGAAATTAAAGCAGAAATGTTTTCGGAGCGATGCAGTCGGTGCATAGATGTTTATTTATTTATTCAAATACCCTAAAGGCCCGAGCGGGCATTACATAGGGCATTACATTACATGTATCTCCACGGTGCCAAGTCCACATGAGTGTCGCCTTATAATGGCCTTCGCCCCCCGGCCCTTCGATGTGATTATTATCCTTGGCAGCATGTTTTATGACGTACAGAAAATTACATTTCCTTTCAAGCCAACTCATCAATTGATATCCGCGACTGCTTCTTTCGAGGGAGGTCACACTCTGAACACGAATACGCCTATAGTGGAGCAAAAAGCGAACCCTTGTTTGTAAAAGGGATGTGTTCTGAGGGCAGCTGACTCCATTTTAACTTAGTTGTATTTAGAGTGTATGGTCTTGTTCGAGACCCAAAAAGCCTCTGGCTACAGGCCTAAGCACTTCCTCGCAAATTTCCCGTTTACATGAAACGATCGAAATGATTTAAATTGGTTAAATTGGAATGTTTTCCGAATTATCCCAGAGAGTGAACAAAGCAGAGAAAGTCACGCGAAACGAACTTCAGTAACTTCCGCATTCGTGAATTTTCGCTGCGGCAATCCTCGAAGCTTTCTGTCGCCCTCCAAAAAATCGCACACGCCACAGTAGCCCGCGATAACGCGCGCCGTCGCCGAGCAGCAGCCACTCTACGTGTGGACGAACACCTGTTTCACTCGACAGGCACTTCTCGTGCGCCGCCAGGAGAGCACCGAGCTTTGACCTTTTGCGTGGGGCAGGTGCGAAACCGAGATGTGCTTTTCCATGCCAAGACCACTTCATTTCGCTCTGCCGTTTTCAGTCAGCCTTTCTTTTTTTCATTTCATAGCAAGGAGAGCAGCCAGCTCCATAGTAGGATACCAACGTCTCCGAGTGCGCGGATCTAAATGAGAAAGAAAAATTGAGACCCATGATTACGGTAGTCGGTAATGCGACAATTAAGCCTCTTCATACACCACCTGCCACCGCCACCTTGTTACGCTGCTATCCAGCCTACAGGATATTCCCCTGGCGGCCACCTTCCAGGCGGCGTTTCACTCTACTACCTGGACACCCATTATGGCGACAACACCGACGCCAGCACCAACGACTACGGCGTCTACGACGCGGAACGCAGGAACGGGAGCCTTAGAGCTGCGCTCTAATACCAAAAGCGCTGGTTGTAGACATTCTGGTCCAATTTTTTGGAGAATCCCTCAAGATGAAGTAGATTGCTTTTCCTTTTCCGATATAGTTTTTCGCGCGCGCCGTGGCAATTCTTGGGGAAGGGTTTGCAGGGCGTCCACCGTTGCTGTTTCGCCCATCCTTCTGTATTAAAACAGTAATTGTTGCGCTGGCTGCCACATAATATCTTCAGAATTACTGACTTCGCAGCCACCAGGAGGTTTCCCTAAGACATAATAACTCTGCTGATTGCCTACCACACTGTCCGGCCAAAGAACTGCGGGGTTCTAATTGGGGAGGGATAAACACGTTCTCCCCGCTTGCGCGGCTGACCCACTTCAAAACCGCCCGACCCCACCCCATGATCGCATACGCTGCCGAGCGCAGGCCGACCCCGTCGGGGCTTGCTCTGAGAAACAAAGAAATGACACTCTGGTTGACAAAAACAAGGCATTTATTGCTACAACAAGAATAACGCCAGCTAGCAACAAAATACGCTGAGGAATCGTGGACGTCCGACTCACCAGCAGGGTTACAAGCGAATGTTCGCTAACGTTAGGGTAAGGGATACTCCGCGGCCGGACAGGACTAGATGTGGGAGAACGTTCCTCCCCACGAGGCTTCGCGCCAGCCGGCGAAGAGCGGAGCCTCGCCCCCAACGTCAGCCCGAGCCAAAGAGGGCCGCCTCCCCCGCGCGCGTGCAGCGAACACGCCATCCGCGGCGCACGTGTCGCTTCGACGCCGGCGCCCTCCCTTGTTAGTTAAAGTAACTAACACGGCTAAGGGGGGGGGGGGGTGCAATGCGGGGAAGCGAACAACAGGGTTTGGTTTAGGGGATTTAACGTCCCAAAGCGACTAAGGCTATGAGAGACGCCGTAGTGAAGGGCTCCGGAAATTTCGACTACCTGGGGTTCTTTAACGTGCACTGACATCGCGCAGTACACGGGCCTCTAGAATTTCTCCTCCAAAGAAATTCAACCACCACAGCCGGGATCGAACCCACGTCTTTCGGGTCAGCAGCCAAGCACCGTAACCACTGAGCCACCGCGGCGGCCGAACAACAAGGGACGAGTAAAGCGAGTTCCCACAGAACAGACGTTTTATGAGCCTAGGGCCTGCAATCGTAGCCAGTTGATGAATTTCGTGGCTGTTCACGCTGCTCTCTGAACAATACACAGATTCACACAGCGCTGCGGAACGAGAACAGAAGGAACACGAAAAACACAGGACGGGCGCTGTCCCTCGTTCCGTAGCGATATGTGAATCTGTGTATTAAGCATGACCCAACTAGCCCACACCAGAATTCTCTGAACAAGTATTTTGTAAGTTCGCAGGGATAACTTTAAGTAAGCTGCTGCTTCTGCGCTGCTTAAACTTTTTGATAAAAGAGTGCACTAGGAAATCTTTTTGTCCATCGCCTACTACCTAATCAGCACAACCTGATCTTATTTTGCGCACGTCTAGAGGGCAGGCAATCGGCCACATATATCGGTCTGCTTGAGCGCAGCATAGCACAAGCGTCAAATGAGCAATGTACAAATAATATACCCGGGAAAAAAAAAGGAGAGCTGGGCGTCTGCATCTTGCGCTCTTCTTACGCCTAACTCCAATAACCTGTAAGCACGTGACCCCTGGGAAGCTCACCATTAAGGCTCTCGACGGTTGTTTCTTTTTTTTCTGCTTCTGGGCCAATATTGTCACGCTTCGTTGTCACGAGATACAGCGTGAACGAAGGAGGGGCCAAGAAAGAGTCGGTATTAGAAGAACAGTAAAAAACATTTTTGCAACCTCGGTTCAGAAATAAAGACAAGGATTAAAAATGTGCCCACGACTAAGGGGCAGCTGGACCGGATGCTTCCCTCTTACGCTTGCGATACTTCCGAACGCCAATATGCAGTAGCCGCAGTGGCTCAGTGGTTATCGCGCTCGGCTGCTAACCAATCCAAAGACTCGGGTTTAATCTCGGCCGCGGCAGTCCGAATTTCGATGGATGCGAAATTGTAGAGGTCCATCTACTGTGCGATGTCAGTGCACGTTAAAGAGCCCCAGGTGGTCGAGATTTCCAGAGCCCTTCACTACGGCTTCCCTCATAGCCTGAGTCGCGTTGGGCGTTAAACCCCAATAAACCAAACCAAAACCAAACCAAACTTCAATGAACACAACGAACGCCGATGGCCTATGGCTTCAGCGCCCCGTTTCTGCGCTGTCATTGCCAACGCATGCAGCGCACACCTGTCACTACCGCCACTTAGCTTAAAGCATGGTTGAGGTGTCCACTGTTCCAAGAGGGCAGTTATGCGCCTTCCCTCTGGTTCAGGTGTCCACCGAGATGTGGACACCTTGCCCTCACCTCACGCTACGTATATCCTGGCATAGCAGAGCTAAGCCACTGCCAGTTTTATGTAGGTGGTATGCACTGGCACGCAGCCGCGCCGCGGCGCTGCCGTGCGCCGCCGCCGGCCGCCATGATTGAGGGGCACGTAGCAGACAAACTCCTGCTCCGCAAGCATGTTTTCTTCGCGTTTCGCATTCAGACTGCCGTTTGGAATCCGCGTGCATCGGAAATTTGGCCTGTAAGTCGCCGAGCGCTAGAGCCGCACGAAACTACGTCGTAAACGAATGCCAATTTGATTGGGAGGCTGTGCTTTTTAGCGCTGCTCGAGCGGGCCGAGAAAACAGTCGCAGCGACGAAAGTTGGTCGCGTGTTTAGTTCCCCTTGGTTCGGGGATAGAAGCTCGGATGGCAGTCAATGACAGCAGCGCTTCCGTGAAACCGGAGAGCCGCATGTAGCACACTCGCGGGGAAGTGATCGGTGAATCGGTGCCACTCGATAGCTGCGGCGTCCGCGGTGCATGAGCACACCGAGTAAATGTCTGACAAAAGGGCCCGGTATTATGTCTTGAGTAGGAATCCTCTGCACAGAACGCACACGCACATGGCCGAACATCGGAAGCCTTCTTACCACTCTAGAGCAGTCGTTCATCTGCACAAAGGTGGCCGTGTAGATCGTCACAGCGGCCGCTTATAAGTCAGCAGACCGGGCTAGGTAGTTGATCACTTTTGCGCTGTGCACGCCATGTTGCCAAAATTGGACACAAGAGTACCTGCTAGCTTACACTTGATAGCCCGCGCTTTGTTCGTGTCGTGTCTCTTTTTCGTGCCAGCATCTGCCAGCACAGCGCACGGCGCAAAAATTTGTGAGCTGTTTTGGGAAGGATCGGGTTTGCCGGGCAGCTTGCAAGCCATGCAGTACCACCCTGACGCAAGTGCAAATTTCACATCATCCGCGATAGGACGCCGCCTGGGTGGCCACGACTCCATCGAAAAGCGAAGCGTTGTCCCAGGAATTCAAGACCAAAAAAGCACGAGGTCACATCCTTTCATTCAACGTATCTAAGCAAACTAAGTTGGTGGCCTTCCTGCGCTTGTTTAGGATGCACTTCGTCCAAGAATTTTGCAGGTCAACCTAATATTAGAGTATGAAACGTTATATCACGGTGAGATATGTACAGCAGCTCGGAAATCAAAGGCGCTGCGCAGATACACAGTCCACCGTTATGCAAGGAGCACCGCAGACGCGCCGCAGCTGTCGAGTGGCGCCGACTCGCCGATGACTTCCCCGCGAATGTGCCTGAACTACATGCGGCTCTCCGGTCTCACGGAAGCGGTGCTGTCATTGACTGCTATCCGAGCTTATATCCCGGAATCGAGGGGAACTACACACGCGGCCAACTTTCGTCGCTGCGCCTGTTTTCTCGGCCGGCTCGAGCAGCGCTAACAAGCGCAGCTTCCCAATCAAATTGGCATTCGTTTACGACGTAGTTTCGTGCGTCTCTAGCGCTCGGCGACTTAGCGGCCGAATTTCCGATGCGCGCGGATTCCAAACGGCAGTCTGAACGCGACACGCGAAGGAAACATGCTCGCGGAGCAGGGGTTCGTCTGCCACGTGCACCTCAATCATGGCGGGCGGCGGCGGCGCAAAGCAGCGCCGCGGCGTCTGCGTGCCAGTGCATACCACCTATACACGACAAACCACGCAGATGGCGATGCGCAATCGCTACTGCGCATCATAGAGAGAGAGAGAGGGAGACTTGGCGAGGCGATGGAGAGCGCGTGGTAGCGGCTCCGGCGGCGGCCGCGGCGCGCCAGCTGTGCGCCATGTGACGTCACCCGCTCTTCGCCCATGCGCAGCTTGTACTTTCCAGAGCTCCGCGAAGTGGCTCGGTGACTAGCGTAGTGTTACTTTCGCAGCAAAATGCCAACACGCAGTCAATATGTAGCAGAGCTGCTTGAGAACGCGCTGAACCGAAAGATACTACCGGCCGCCGCTGTTTGGCAGCATGCACTGTAAACACAAATACACCTATATGGGAGTGAAAAGGCAGTGAGGTGCCCTCTAGTGCAGTCCCTTTTATAGAAATTGGTGTGCAGTAGAGGACTCCCTTTCTACTCCTTTCTGTTTAGAGTGCGTGAAACGGTCGTATCGCCATCATACACCCGCTGTGCACAAAGGACGCACCAATCGTCGTCACACCTACGTCCGCTGCAAGACAACTGCCTGTCTCTTTCCTGACCTGTAAGCACGAATTACCCCATAAGGGAGCAAACGGCCTTGAAGCGCCTCTTTGATGCCGGGATACATAGAGCATTTCACGGCGGAAGGTCGCCGACTTTCGTCGAACGGCGCGCACTCGACGCCCGGCGACGAAAAAAATGTTTACCGCCACCCATCTGTAGCCGCCAACGCGCGGCATCCGGTAAGACCGCAACCGGCGGCTGACACGCGAGCCTATACCAGCGCATCAAGCCTGCTCTTCCGGTTTGACTGCCTGCGTCTGGCGGCCCCAACATGGCCGCCATCGCCAACGAACTACACGGTGACTTTGGCACGGAAATGTGGTGATCGTGAAAATAAACGTTTCATCGAGCACGGAATGTTTTTTTTTTTTTAGATAACACGAAAGCTCGGTTCGAAACGCCTGTCTTTCCTACCTGAAGCAAAAAGTCTCGAAGAAAACTGCGCCACTGGTATCGGCAGCTGACGGGCGTATCAAGCTAAGCGACTTTGCATATTTCAGCACGAAAATCCTAATAAATACCCAGGCACGGGTGCTAAAATTTGCGCTGTTCAAGTGTATAGGAACCTCCAAGGTGGAGTAGATTTGTAATAAGGAAGTCATTGCTCATTTATATCCACACAAGCGCAGCCATACGGCTACAAAGCAAAGCTGTACACCTCTCTTAGAAACTTCGTAGTTAAAGAAAAATTCGTCCTGGTCCGGGGTTGAAACCCGGGACCACCGCTTCACCGGAACTGTCTACTCCACCTTGGGAACTTCCCTAAACATTTGACCAACAGTGTTCCCGCTTCGAGTTATTGATCAATTCGCTCTCGCCCTGCCATAAGCTTGCGTCCCGGTTAGCTCAAATGGTAGGCGACTGCTCTGGTGAAGCGGTGGTCCCGGGTTCGAACCCCGGACAAGGACGGATTTTTTTTTAGCTGCGAAGTTTCTGAGAAACTGTACAGCTTTCCTTTGTAGCCGTAGGGCTGCGCTTGGGTGGATGTGAATGAGTAATTATTCCCTTGTTATAAAATTTGCGCTTTGCTGTCAATCATCCTTTTTCAGAGAGGTTTCAGACATTTTTTCGCAGTCCTCCTCGCTCGGTGGTGTTTGTCAGATCAAAACTCCTACCGCGTCGAGGGCTACGAGGCGGCACTACAGGCAACTCAAACCCGGCGTAGCGTCGCTTACTGCGCCACGAACTTGGTCGAAGAAAATGTACCATGCAGCCTGGCGCATTGTATGCTGCCCGAGCAGCAAGTCAGGTTTTCATCACCAAAGCTACGGAATGCTTGCCGTTGGCAACGTATCATATTCGTGCTGGAAACCGTGCTGAGTAGGTGCAGTGGAAGGAGACAAGGGACGTCTCGTGGTTCGCAGTGAGAGGAGAAACATGCATCAACTTCACATGTAGCCGAGCGTTTGACGACACACCGCCTGGTCAAGGTGAAGCATCACGTGGTAAATGCATAAAGGGGTCCCTAATCGAATTCAAACAAAAGATAACTGGCCTTTCGGGGTTCCAATCGGAACCTTTGTAGCAATAAAGCACTCTGTGAAAAGTAGGCTTATATAACCTTCAGGATTTTTCGCAGTGATCTGGTGTGCATCTGGTTAAGACTTTCGTTGTTCTGATTCAGGGTGTGGGCCGTGTCTGGATGACTGCTGCCTCGAGATGAAGGTTCGCTGACTGGTTGCGTTCTGCCGCCAATATATCGCTGCCTCTTTCAAATCTATCTCGCCTTCGGTGGCTTCCACGCGCGCGGCGATTGCAATTGCCGTTCTGCACACTTTCATGCATCATTCCGATACTCTTTAATTAATGCTGTGAAACTTCTTGTTTCTTCAATGGAGACCATTTTAACCTCATTTCGCAAACAACCTAGGGGACTTTCGTGCATGGGAGAGTGTTCCAGCTCCGTCCATAGCTTGCTTGCTGTAACGTGCGCATAGTGAACACTTGTGTCCCAACAGCACGTGCCAATACCTCGCCGATTCCAGGGAAGTACTCAACCGAAGATTTCTTCGCCTTCGCTCTACGCTGTGGTCGCTTATCCGCTTCTGCCTGCGTCCGCAGAGCATCATAACGATGATTTCTTTGGCAGTGCGATGAAAGAATACAAATTTAGGTATTCCGAGCAAAAGAAGACTTGGCGGGCAGCGACCGGAAGATAGCGATATGAGAGCAAAAGCATTCATAAATATGCACCACTTAATTACAAGAAGAGCCACTCATACAGAACAGCTGATTAGCGGTCTCAACGACTGCAAAAAAAAAAGTTGCTCCTCACACTACAGTGCAAGAGCACTTTAACAAATTTGTCGCCTTGTTAAAACAAATAACCAATCACGAAAACTGTCTAACATATAAGACAAATAGTATGGACGCACTCGTTTCCTTTACTTAGACCGCGCGCGAGGCAAACTGAAACGTTCTCAAGGCAGAAGTGCTCGCAATAGGATGTACTAAATACAAAAATCTTTAGTCTACCATATATTTTTGTAAGACGGCTAATTTATACAAGAGATCTAAGTTAGAGATTTGCAGATGAGAAAAGACATTCGCATTCGAAGGCATAGCAAACGAATTTCAGTACACCTGTGAGGACGCTGTCATTTTTGTTTATCACGCCGGAAGCTAGAGCAGGCATAAAACAGGCTATACTGTAACGCAACACCCTGTAAGCTTCGGCGGTGTGATTATTTACGTATTCCTGAGGGACCTAGAGATTTCACGTCGCACATTAAGCAAAGTATCTTACGAAGCGCAATGCTCGCACGAGCTAAATGAGTGCACCAGGACTTGACAGCGTCAAGAATACCAAGGAGTTCAATGGATCACTCAGTCGATCGGGGCACAGATGACATTATTACACGTAGGCAAACCACGCAAAATTCGGTGCTCAAACAGGGCTTTGAAAACAAAAATGCTTACAGCAGTACTTTGATTTGAGCTAGTTGGTTGTAGCTTGACATGTTTACGCAAAAGGCGTACTGGCGCTAAAAAACGAAGACAACACACACAACAGGACGCCAACAACAGGCGCCAGTCCTGTCCTGTTGTGTGTGTTGTCTTCGTTTTTTAGCGCCAGTACGCCTTTTGCGTAAACATGTCAAACATGCTTAGTTTTAGCAGTATTCAAGGTAATTATGTTCTTATAGAACCAAAGTATTAGTTGCTTTACGCTGTGTTCAAGATCGGAGAATTGCTCGGCCATAGTTAACAAGGAGAGCACTTAGGAGCTTATTGTTATAGGCTACGGGGTATGGCGTTGAATTTTCGGTAATCCACGCAGTAGTGGTTTGTCCTGTCCTTCTTCCGCACAAAGACGACATGAGAGGACCAAAGGGGAAATGATGTCCTGGTCTAGCATGTCGGCCACGGGCTGCTGAATAACCCGCCGTTCGGCCGATGCGACACGTCGCGATTGATGGCTAAGGTAGCCGTGACATGCAGTGTCGATGCGGTGGTGTGTCCACTTCAACACGATAGCTAGGTGGGCGAGTTGGTGATATATTTTCCAAAAATAACAGCGCAAAAAACGGGGACGAAGGGTAGAAAAACACAGGAGTAGCGCTGCCTGTCCTTAAATCAGCGCTTGTCCTATGTTTTTTTACCCTTCGTCCCCGTTTTTAGCGCTGTTATTTTCAGGAAGTACTATCAGCAACGAATAAAACGCGAAGAAAAGAAACTGAGGTGGCAACACACACAAAAATACCACATAATAGCTCCTGGAGAGTAAATAGAAGCGAGTTTAACACTTCCGAAAAAGAGTCCTCGCGCTTTCGAAGCGAAATTATATTCTGCTAGTATGAAGCTTCCCCTGGCTAATAGCTTGTTATTTTACTGTTCGCGGCTGACTTGTATGCGCGCTTCATTTCTTGCTGATAGTACACCCGAGTTCACTGGCACGGAGAGCGAGACAAGCGCAGTGTCGCTGCAGTGGGCCTACAGTGCGGCAAGCTCCGCGAAGGTCAGATTGGGGCCAAAATTGAAGGACTCCCACAGTACGGTTTCTGGTGTTTGTGGGGAGGTGCCGGACCCCAGGCTGCATAGAGGCAATCGGTGCGCCTGGGCCTAAAACGTGCGCCGTGCCCAAGGGTGACCCGTGATGTAGTACGAGAGGGTGACCACCGAGGTTAAGCACGAGCACGAGAGCCTTTCCTTTCGTCACCGAGAGACGGCTCTAAGGTGAGGTCTTCTCTAGCTCTGGTGCCGCTCATTGGACGGGTTCAAAAAGCACGCCGTCTGTAATCTATCCGGCCAGCTGACCCCGTACCTAAGTTGCCACTCCCGGTGGTAGGGTCACGTAAGAAGCCGCCGACACTGTGCATACGCAATATAGCGGGAAGTGAAGTTCAAACTTCGGGAGGACACCGCGCAGAAAGGTGGAGGCATGCTTGGCCGCCGACACCAGGGGGAGGCATAGGCCTGCACCGACGTGTGAAAGCCGACGAATCCAGCTTTGGCTACAGGGAGGTCGGTACGCGCGCTGTCGCTTGGCCGCAAAATGGTCAACACCCCCCGCACCCGGGGACCAACGGCCAAATTGGGCTGTCGGCTGCCACAAACTCGGTTAAGGCCATGCCCAAAGCACGCACATGACCAAGGCGCCATTTAAAGTTAAAAGCTGGGTTTCAGGGGTGTGTGGAAGGAAGTGCGGCGCCCTGACCACGAGCGACTTGTCTAATACATAGCCGTCATGTCAACTAGGGCATTCACGTGCTGGCCGAGTAGAGCAACGTCTACAAATACGTAAGGCGCAGCACGGGGATCTGAACGCGACGAGAGTGGCCGACGTGACGAGTGCACCACCGCAGGAACTGGCACTGGCACGCATTGGGAACCGTCAGGGAAACCTCCGAGCCCGGGGCAGACCGGATGGGGGCGCCCGCGCCGTGCACCCCACGGTCGGACTGCGAGGCAGGCCTGACGGGCGCGGGTGTGGAGTACACGGGGTGGAGGGCGCGGGGTGTGGCGTCCACAAATGCTACGGGCCCACGGGTCTGCCCAGCAGAAATCACGAGAGATACAGGAGCCACGACAAAACCCTACCGGCAGCGGCGATTCTATTAGAGCGCAGCTCTGTGGCTCCCGTTCCTGGGTTTCGCGGCGTCGCCGTCGCCGTTGTCCATTGTAACCAGTAGTGGACACCTTAGTCGCGCTTTAAGGGGCGAAACCAATAGAGCGGGAGCTTGGAAAGCAGAGGGAAGGCGCATAAAAGGGCATAACTGCCCTCTTGGACCAATGGACACCTCAATCATGCTTTAAGCTGCGTGGCGGTAGTGACATTTGCGCTGCATGCGCTGGCATTGACAACGTTGTTCCATTTTAAGGAAAGGAAATGCGCATAGCAGGCTCCCTGGTCAGCGGACGCCTGAATCGCGCTTATAGGTACGTAGAGTGATGAGAAAGAGATGTGGGCTGCAGGCATTGATAACCTTGTGCCAGAAACGCGGCGCTGAAGACACAGGATGTCGGCGTTTATTGTGTTCATTGGCGTTGGTGTTGACAACGTTTTACATTCCGATCTCTTTAAGGAAATGAAGTGTGCATATCTGGCTCCCTGGGTCAACGGACGCGTGAATCGCGCTTATAGGTACGTTGGTTTGTGAGAGAGTGATGTGCGCTGCACGCGTTAGCGCTGACGACGCTGAGCAAACTCTCGCGATCAACGATTAACTGCCACCTGCCAGGGTTGCAGGGTGGGTGGGGACTTTAATGTAGATGTAAAGACAAACAGGAATTTCTTACTACTTATGCGGGAGAATATCCGATTCCTATCGCTCGTAACACCTCCCACGGCTGTGACAACCTCGCGAAATACTTGCACAGACCTCGTCTTTGAGAACCAGTCATTGCTGCAATAAGTCGAGCATATATCCATCTATTTCTCCGACCACAAATCTTCCTTTATGACAATCAAGAACTGTTAGTGGAGTGTTTCTTGAAGAAGGAAAATGTGTGAAAAATAACAAGTTGTCTGTAATTGTACATACATATCTTGCTCGAATCCTTTGCCTCAATCTATCAAAAAGCTGAAACAGTTGTGCTCAAATTTCTCATTAGGAAGTAACGTAATCGTCGGCAATATTTCATTTTGGTCTCACTCGCGCTCGCTCCATGCTTTGTCTTGTTCGAGCGCAGCGCTTTCTTGGACGTCGTACGCCGTAACATGTCACAATATCACCTGCATATGGGAAACCCAACTGATATCTAGCGTAACGAAATATATTTTTTATATATAAATTAAATAACAGCGGTGCTTAAATGGAACCCTGAGGTAAACATTTGCATTTATAATCGAATCCCTTTGAATTCTTATAAACACTACAAATTGGATGCGATTGTTAACGTAATACATAGGAGAAAAAAGAATGGGCATCGAAGACCGCAGCACTGCATCTTGATTAAAGCTCCGTATCACAAAGTGATTGCGAGAAGAAACCTGATTACGCTCAAGGAAGCTAAACAGCAGAGAGTAGATCTGCTGTTCTATGATTAGAATGGTGGTTGGAATTACTGATATGCCACAAAAGTTACCGAGGTTACTTTCAACTGCATTTTTACACAGTGACAGGGACCCTGTCAGACTCTACCAGGGACTCTGTCAGGGACTCGTCAGGGACTCGTCAGGGACCACTGGGAGACAATGATTCTATTTACAAAGCAGAACATAAATATTTTGAAGAGTCCGAGTTTCTGGAGAGCATTGCAACAAATGATCCATCCAATCCAGGAGATGTGCGCCTCTTGAAGCTAAACAGTACAGACCCAAGACTAAATGATGGAGAAGTACGCGCTGTGGTTGCACGGTGACCTTCTGGTCACTGCCGCTGCGAGCCGCAAGTGTTCCGTATCTTTAGAAATAGGTCAGCGTATCCTATTAGGCAGTGCACAAGAGGACCGCTTACACCTATACAGAGTAATTCGTGCGGGCAGTGCGTGTCATCTGCGGCCATTTTCTGATCTCAACTGCCCGTCTGACTCTCTGTGTGTACGTTCGCCTTCTCTTGGAATGCACTCCGTTACCGGAAGAGGTCTGCTCCACCCCTTCGCATTCCATGAGGGCTTCCTGATTTCAGGATACAATATGAGTCTGCTTTCTCATCGCTACCGCCATCATTTGAGCTCTCCTTAATTTAATTTGAACCCTTTTCGTGAACCTCTAAATTTTCGCACCGTAGCATTCAGCTGTTGTATATACATTTATCTTGAGGGGTACTGCTTAAGCTATTCAAGACCTGAGAGTGCCTACCAAATGCACTCCATCCCATACATATTTCCCTAGCTTTATCACTCTCGTGGTTCGGATGTGCAGAGTTTACCTGCTCTGAGTGGATGTATTCGCTCACACATTCAATGCTTCGCTACCTGTCGTACACTAGGATTGGCGACATTTTTCAGTTTGAATGGATTTCGTGCTTATGCTTCCCTCGCCTGACTAGTTGGGTGTTTGATAATTCTTAGTAAATGTGCGCTTCGAGAAGCTGAATGGTGCTTGCAGGAGACCAAAAATGATATCTCTAAGACACTTTCGCTGCTGTTCCAAACCGAGATGGTCGCGTGAGGGATGGCGACTAAAAATTCCACCGCCGTTAAACAGCGGCTGCCAATCTTTTGCTTTATGTGGAAACTTCTCCCTATAAGAGCGAAGTAACACGAAAAAAAAAACATATACGACGTGGCGCTGCGCACCGCGCAACGATTAGTATTGCCGCTCCGAGTAAGTTTCCTTCCTCGACAGGAATGGAGCTCGGCCGCCGCACTTCCTCGGGGAGCCCTCTGTCAACATGCACCGACGCAGGGGCCGCCCCTTATCGCGCCCTGTCGGCTTACCCGCGCCGCACGTTTGCGGAAGCTCGCCGCAGCCACTTCGGACGTTCCTGCAAGCCCCCGTCCGTAGTGCGCGGCGGCCGGAGTCTGCGCGTTTGGTTATTTTGTGGTTTGCTGCTCTCTCTTTGTTGCCGCCTCTGCCGAAGTGGCGCGGGCCCAAACTCTCTTTTTTCCCTCTTTCATTCGAGGAATCCTCAACGGCCGTTTTATCGAGTTATTTCGTTCTCCTCTCCGCTTTTTTGTTCGCGTCGTCCTCGTAGATCTGCCCACGCTTTCCGCTACGGGCTCTGTTCGAAGAGAGAGAGAGAGGGCGCGCCGAGTGACCTTTCGGACGAACGCGCTGAGAAAGAGTGCCGGAAAAAAACACCAACTAGAATCGATGCCGCATTCGCCCGCGCTAAAGTGCGCGGAAAACAAGGAAGGAAAACAGAGATGCCGTCTTAAACTCTTGAAGCCCTTTGTTCACGCGTTGGATGCAGAGCGCTCTGTTGTGTCTGGAATGGGGCTGTGTATACAACCTCGACATACTGAACGCCTGTGTTACTGGGTACATTTAAACTTCCTTATAAGGCATTTCCACCTTGAGCGGTGCGCGCTCTCTTCGATCCTTTGTGTTTGCATTGACAAAAACGAAGAAAAAAAGAGAATATACTGTTGGCACCGGCACGGGCACCGTAATGCGGGCTTTTCTCGTGCGAGTGTCTATAAATGTGTCTTGTGTTTGCATTTTAATCAACCTGATGTGGAACTTTATTAGTGCATACTCTGGCGAATGAATGCATGTACCACGTTCCAACTGGGTGTATTCCTGGCGATCATCGACGAAATTTCAGAACACAGACCCGTATGAACCGAGCCTGTGGCTTACACCTAGCTATTCGGCACAGTATTCTGTAAGATAGCTGCCTCCTATACTCTTTTAGCGCCCGTAGCACCTCAAGAAGTCCTACTTCTGCACTTGGCAGCCGCGTGGGGGCACGAGACAAACAGGGTTTGAGCACTCTGCGGTTAACTGCATTCTCGTTGTCGTTCTGGTGCTCACATTTGGTTAAATGTTCGTCTGCTCTTGTAAGGGCACGACAGGTGTGTGCCAGCGTAACAATAACAAATAGAACGAGGTGACAAAGATAACAAGGCACATCGAAGTTAAAGTAGCCATATTAGCTCTCTTCGGCAGAATCAGGACACCCGCTTGATGGGTAAACCAAAGCGAGTGTATGTATGCGCTCAATAAACGTATCAATCAATCAATCAATCAATCAATCAATCAATCAATCAATCAATCAATCAATCATTCATTCATTCATTCATTCATTCATTCATTCAATCAATCAATCAATCAATCAATCAATAGTTTTCTTTTTTTGAAAAAGAGAAAAGACAACCACAAGTATCCCACAAAAAATAACATGAATGCAAAGAACCTTGTACAAATAAAAGAGGGAAACGCATTTTATAAATATGACACCAAGCAGCAATTACAACTGAAAATGAATAGAGCTGATGGAATAAAGTAAAAAAGACAGAGATGAAAACAAAAGATAAAGGAACCCTACAATGGCGTCAGCTTTGAGGGAGAATGTACAGACCAGCCAGGCGATATCTTCGTGATGGCTACCCCCGATATAAGCTCGGGACGCTTCGTATTTGTGACGAGCTGTACACATCAGTAAACGCGCAAAACGCGCAAACTGCGTGGAGGGAGAGAGCTTGATGATTTGGGAGTGAGCATAGAACTTCAGACGCTAGAATTCTGTGGGCTGCTGAAAGTAAAATTATAAGTAAAGTCTCCTTCGAAAATTGCAACGGAACTGTTTCAATTGGCAATGCTAAGGGTGGGTGCTTGAGAAGAAATTCCACGAGCAAAAAATTAGACAGCACGGATAATAGTTGATGTTAATTCCATTTGCGCAAGATACGGGGGAGCATATGGCTATCCAATGTGAGGACTTGCAGTCCTGCATTACATCCAGCCATCTAACAGACCTGACACGCTTTTGAACTGACACACATACAAGAAGGACAACCGACCGACTGACTGACTGATACTGCCCACATTGTCTGATTGACCTGGGCCGTAATAGCGGTCCTCAGTCAGGATTAATGGGTAAACCCAACAGTCAATAGGAAACGTCTGTTCAGTTTTTTAAAAGCACAAAAAACTTAGCGGATGCCTAGGCAGTGTACAGCCTGGATTACATAAACGGAAAACAGGTATCCTATAGAGGACTGGTCTTTTAAAAAGGCTGTCACGTTGATGTCGAAGATTTATTCTATTCAGTTCCGCAAAGTGACATTTTCAAATCCGTCGGGTGTGTATTGAATCTATTGGGGCGATTGCATTTCAGAACTCACTTGAACTAAGTGTTGATTATTTGTTATCACTACTTGAATTTTACCTAAGGTCCACGTTTGTTTCCTTTTAAACAGAAATGTACTTGCAGAGAAGAGGCATTTGCATCGGTTCCAGTGTTGTCCCTCTCTTGTGTAATATAATTTTATCAACTATTGACCGTGCTTTAGCTTCTTGCTTTGACAGTGCCCAGTCCCGCAAATTTTTAGGTACGTGGACGACTTCTTGGTACTAACTCTGCAGTACTAACTCTGCATTGACGCTCCCCAGCACAATGGAAACAATCTTATCCGTTTTAGGCAACACGCAAAAGGGCAGGCTTTTACTCATGATCTTCCAGACAACAGCTTGCAGTTTTTAGATATTGTAACGTGCTTTGTGTCGACGACGAAGCGGAGGAGATCGGAGAGATTGGAGGAAAACGAAGCTGGTCGGCCTGGCTGGTTTGAGCTCTCCGCCCCGTCATCAAACCTCTCGAAAAGACGTCCCAGACGTGCTCAGTGCCAACTGAATACCTAACAGTTGTGGTGGAGGTGCGGGGTACCAACACGGATCCCTCTGTTCCTCGACGCAGCCGCAGAGTTGTTGGATTACCACCCCTTCCATTGGATATGCCTCGGGACGGCGACGCCGAGCAAGCAGCACCTGCGGCGGGCCACTCGCAACATCACCGCGAACCGCGCACCTTTGCTGGAAGGTCCGATGAAGACGTCGACGAGCGGCTCACTAATTACGAGCGGGTAAGCCGGTACAACCGATGGGATGCTACAGTGAAGCTAGCCAACGTCGTATTCTTTTTGGGAGCGACAGCCCTGATTTGGTTTGACAACCATGAAGACTCCCTCACCCCGTGGGACCGTTTTACAGAAGAGATCAAGAAGTGTTTCGGTGATGGATCTGCCAAAAAGAAACGAGCTGAACAAACGCTGCTTCAACGGGCCCAATTACCTGGTGAGACTTGCACCATGTACATCGAAGACATCATAAAACTGCGCCGGGTAGTGAATTCCCGGATGTCTGAAGAAGATAAGGTTGGGCACTTACTTAAAGGGATCGCAGAAGACGTTTACAACTTCCTTATTAGTAAAGACAGCTTGAAGTCTACTGCCGACGTCATCAAACACTGCAGAACGTTCGAGGCCCTAAAGCTTCGTCGTATTGTTCCGAAAATTGGACGCCTGGCCAATGTCACCTCCGTCGCCAGCGTTGACTTCGCTGCTCCAGTGCCGATGGCTGACATGATTCGACAAATTGTGCGCGAGGAACTCCTCCGGCATCAAGAACCTGTGCACCGTGATGACGCCCAGCAGGACGGTTGCGCATTGCAGGGAAAGCCCGCGACACCATCCACTTCTTGGGTTCCAGCTGGCAGTGCGCAGAACTTCGCCGACCGGAGACCCTGCGATTTACGGTCCGCCTACCAGTCTGTGGGAAGACGGCGCGCCTACACTGGCGGTGACTTCGAGCGACAGCAGCCTCGACCCGAGTACAACCAACGTTTTGGCCCCGCTTGGCAGGCGCCATACGTTGACCGCTGGCGCCCTGCACCAGTGTGTTACCGCTGTGGCATGAGCGGACACATATCCCGATATTGCCGCCGACGAGGCCCGATGCAACAAGACCGCCGCCCGTGGCCGAACCCTTCTCTTAACCCCGATGTTGAAGTTCAGCGCCCAACGCCACCATCTTCTTGGGGTAACTACCGTGCGGCACTGTTGCGAAACTCCTCGCCTGCCTCTGACCGCAGCCTGACTCCCCCACCTTCACGTCAACGACGATCACCATCCCCTCGGCGCCGCTCTCCCCCTCCGGGAAACTAGACGGCGCGGCCGATGGAGGTGAGGCCGCCGGCGATGCGATGACATCAATACCTCTTCCCGTGTTTATGCTAAAGAACAAACTTGAAGTGCTTATCGACGGAATTCGAACCATGGCGTTAGTAGACACCGGTGCGACTGTATCTGTAATGAGTTTGACCTTTAAGAATAGTTTGGGACGAAAAGTTATGTTCGGATGGGATCGGGCTGTGGTGTTTCGGGGTGTTGGTGGTGAAAGATTAGTTCCCCTTGGTGTCTGCTGCGCGAATGTTATTATCGGTGGACAAATGTTCAGAACTGAATTTACTGTGCTGTCACGTTCTACGCATGACGTCATACTTGGGATTGACGTTTTGCAGCAGTGTGGTGCAACATTAGATTGTCGTACGGGAGGGATTTCATTGAACGCTACTCTGATGTCCGCTCTAGTGGAAAGCTCCTCTCATGATTTCGGAGCGTTCTCTGTGTCGCAGGACAGAGTTGTTCCGGCGACGTCCGCCGTATTCGTGCCGGTTGTTTCATCTAAAATTTTGTGCGACGCCTTTGACGCCGTGGTGGAACCCACTGCACTCACGTGCGCTAAGAAGAGTGTCCTCGTGCCTCGTTGCATAGTCCCCGTAACGGGTGGCCACACCGCGCTGTGGACAGTGAACTATTAGGAAGAGCCCGCCGTATTACCTCGTGGCATGAAACTTGCGCATTTCGAGGATGGTTTGTCTGTTTCAATCGCGGCGCTAAGTAATCACGCTTTTGAAGAGCTGGAACACCCCTGTGAAGAGTCCAAAGTTCAGGCTATGGTTAATAAGTCCCTTTCCACAACCGAGCGCCGGATTTTGGTGGAACTGCTTTCGAAGTATGCCACTGTGTTTGATTTCTCTAGAGAAAATCCAGCACCCATTCCACGTTCTCGCATTCATCATGTGATCGACACCGGCTCCGCACCTCCAATACGACAGAGGCCTTACCGCGTATCGCCGACCGAACGTGAGCTCATAGACCAACAAGTTCAGGACATGTTAAACCGAGGAGTTATCCAGGAATCTTCAAGCCCTTGGGCGGCTCCAGTTATCCTCTTGAAGAAGAAAGATAATACGTGGCGATTCTGTGTGGACTATCGTCGCCTGAATGCCATCACCAAAAAAGACGTGTATCCGCTCCCACGCATAGACGATGCCATCGACTGTCTTCACTCCGCCTCATACTTCTCCTCAGTTGATTTGAGATCAGGTTACTAGCAAATACCAATGAACCCGAACGACAAAGAAAAGACGGCGTTTGTCACACCTGACGGACTGTATGAATTCAACGTTATGCCTTTTGGGCTTCGCAATGCACCTGCCACACTTGAAAGATTTATGGACACTATTTTGCGTGGTCTGAAGTGGCAGATTTGTTTGTGTTATTTGGACGATGTTGTGATATTTGGGAAGACATTTAACGAACACAACAGCCGCCTCGCTATCGTCCTCGACTGCATTGAAAAAGCGGGCCTGGTCCTCAACTCTAAGAAGTGTCACTTTGGCGAACGCCAAATAATTGTCCTCGGTCACTTGGTTGATAAGGACGGTGTCCGGCTGGATCCCCAGAAAGTTGAGGCTGTCACCAACTTCACAGCGCCGAAATCAGTCAAGGAACTTCGCAGTTTTTTAGGGCTATGCTCGTATTTTCGCCGTTTTGTTCCGCGGTTTGCCGACGTCGCCTCCCCTCTCACCTGCCTTCTGCAAAAAGACGTGCCATTCCAGTGGACCCCTGACTGTGAGTCTGCATTCCGCCATCTGAAATTTCTCCTAACTTCGGGCCCTATCCTGCGCCATTTCTGCCCGTCTGCTCCCACCGAAGTTCACACCGACGCCAGCGGGGTCGGAGTTGGCGCTGTGCTCATCCAGCGCCACAGCGGACAACAGCATGTGATAGCTTATGCCAGCCGGTCGCTGAGCAAGTCGGAACGGAACTACACAGTTACCGAAGAAGAGTGTCTCGCGGTAGTTTTTGCTGTGCAGCGCTTTCGTTCCTACCTGTACGGCAATGCTTTTACCATCGTCACCGATCATCATTCGCTCTGTTGGCTCGTAAACCTCCGTGACCCATGCGGCCGACTTGCCCGCTGGGCTTTACGGCTACAAGAGTTCAACTTCACTGTCGTATACAAAAGTGGCCGTCAACACGCCGACGCTGACGGTGCGGGCAGGGCACTTTTTTCTTATTTATTTTTAAGCCCACACTAATATCTGTCTCTCCCGCTTGCCGCTTCCGACGACTGGTTGCGACGGCGACAACTTCGACGACTACCTGGCTTCTGTGTCACCAAGTTTCCTGACCCTAACCAATTCAAGACTGAACAGCGCAAGGACACGACGCTAACGGCCCTCTTCGACTCCGCCAGTCATTCCACTGCTGCCCGTTTCAGTATTCGCGCCGGTTTACTTTACAAGAAGAATTTCACACCCGGCGGTGCACGGTTTCTTCTCGTCGTGCCGGAAAGCCTTCGCATCCCTGTCCAACTGATGCACGACGATGCCATGTCTGGCCACTTGGGAGTTGCTCGCACCCTTCACCGCACACAAGAACGGTTTTACTGGCCCAAAATGCGCCAAACGATTCAACGATACGTAGCCAGCTGTGTCCAGTGCCAGCGTTTTAAGCTTCCTACGTCGTGTTCGCTAGGGCAGCTGCACCCTATCACACCTCCGACCACACCATTTGAACAAGTAGGCATCGACCTGTTAGGCCCTTTTCCACGGTCTGCGAATGGCAACCGCTGGGTTATCGTGTGTGTTCACCACCTAACACGATACTGTGAAACAGCCGCCATACCGTCCGCCACTGCTTCCGATGTGTCTATTTTCCTCGTCCGCTCTCTCATTATCCGCCATGGACCTCCTCGCGTTCTCATCAGTGATCGTGGGCGCCAGTTTACAGCGGATGTTGTGGAAGAACTACTTCGTAAATGCGAATGCAATTTTCGTCACTCGACAGCATATCACCCACAAACGAACGGCCTCGTCGAACGCACAAATCGCACCCTCACCACTATGCTGGCAATGTACGTCGATTCTGACCATAAGAACTGGGATGACATCCTCCCTTTTATTACGTATGCGTACAACACTGCCCAACATGAAACAACTGGTTACAGCCTATTTTACCTTGTGTACGCTCGCGTTCCCCGCCGCTGCATCGACACCATCCTTCCTTTTTCTATCCACAACGAGCCTTCCATCGCCGCCACACTCTGCCGAGCTGAAGAAGCGCGTCGAATTGCCCGCCTCCACATTTTGGACTCACAGCAGCGCTCTAAACACCGCTACGACACCCGTCACCAGCCCATCTTCTATGACCCTGGCGATCGAGTGTGGTTGTGGACGCCACTACGGAAGCGTGGCTTGTGTCAGAAGCTTCTGTCCCACTACACCGGCCCTTTTGTTGTGCTTGAGCGTATCAGTGATTTGAACTACGTCGTCTCGCGCCTTACTGACAGTGGCCGATGCTCACGAAAGACCCAGGTGGTGCATGTTGCTAGGCTGAAACGATTCAGTCCTCGGGACACTGCTTAGCTCGCCGTGGGCGGCTTCGTCTGCGGAGGGAGAAGTGTAACGTGCTTTGTGTCGACGACGAAGCGGAGGAGACCGGAGATTGGAGGAAAACGAAGCTGGTCGGCCTGGCTGGTTTGAGCTCTCCGCCCCGTCATCAAACCTCTCGAAAAGACGCCCCAGACGTGCTCAGTGCCAACTGAATACGTAACAATATTAATATGAAGTTTTTAGAAGGGCCAGTGTGTTGGATGCATTCCTCCCGAGCAAAAAAGGAACTGCTTCCGTACGGATGGGCGCACTCCAAGGCAGTCAAAAGGGCGATCGCTTCACTTTGCCTCGAGTCCGCATTGTTCAAGTCCTGTGCTCACATGGCTGAGACTAGCTTCAACAATCAGATCGAAATGCTTCAAATCGCTGGCTTCCAGCGTTCTGTCATTTACAGCGTAGCGGAGACCCTCCTTCAAAAAATGAAAGGCAAGAGGAAAAAATCCCATGCTAAGCCGGGATCAAGGCGACCACAAGTGGTCCCTTATATACACCGAGTGGCGCGCAGCTTGAAGAAGGTTGCTGGCTGGTTCGACGTACCTGTCGTTTTCTCCGCGTCGAAAAAGCTGTGAGGTTTATGCTCTCGTATCGGCCAGAAAAAGAAAGTCCTGTGCGAAAAGGGGCACGGCAAGCGTTTCGTTTCCTGTGCCGTCGGAGTGGTGTACGAAATCCCACTGACGTGTGGGGGGGTCTATATAGGCCAGACGGGTCGCTTAACGACAGGGCACGGGAGCATGAAAAATCGCTAGAAAATGGAGGCGGGTAGAATTTCCCACTACATTGTAAAGATTGCAAGTGTGAGCCAGTGCTTAACGGAATGAGGATTCTGGGCAGGAGTCGCGATCAGGTGGCACGTGAAATTCTTTAGGCTTTCATGATCGAAGAGAACGGCGGCACTTGTGTTTGCGCCTCTTCGGCATCCCTGCGTCGAAATGAAGTGTCCTTTCTTGATAGTTTTTTGTGACATCATGTACTGTGCGACTTTTCAGTCCTGCATTTCTAGCGGCTGCCTATGTTTGTTTAGGTGGGTTGTTAATTTTGTTATTTGTTTTGTCTTTTCCTTTTTGTCGGGTTTTCGAGTTCTGACTGCTTTTGCTTCGTATGTTTCACTCTGCTTTTGCTACGATTGTCATCTGTTTGTTACTTTTATTTTTGGTATTTGATTTCTGACTGCTTTTGCTTTTCATGTATGACTCTGCTTTTGCTGATTGTTTGATTCTGCTTTTGCTAAGAGATGGCCTCCTGTTATTTCTTTTATCAGAATCTGTTAGTTTATCTGCAGGGGTTAAAAGGGTTCTTGACGTTGCTGCTTCTTTTCCACGTGGTTGGTTCAGAGCGATAATGCGATCTCATGCTTGTGCTGTATGTTTAAATATGTCACATTTCCGTGTAGTAAACAGTTGCTACGGTGCGCATGTGGTGTCCCTTTCTTGTTAGTGTCCTTGTTGCGGCAGCGTTCATTTCTTCAATTGCTGGCTTATTCGCTGCGCCACTCGTATACTCACCATATGAAGTTTTCTATGACAGGACGACCTCCTAAAACTTAACAAGTACCTGAGAACGGGTCGTTTTTATCAGGTAGGAATATTGCGCGCACACCACCACTACATAGAACACGTATGTTCTGCTTGTTACTTCCAGCTAGAGTCGGCAACTATATTCATTCACGTTTCTACGTGAAAGGCTCCTGCGAACTCTGCAATTGTAATCAACGCGCAGAGATGTTGCGCAATGTCCTGCAAGAGCAACGCTAATGAGTGTTCGTATTGGAACGGTAGTTCCAGTGTAAATGCCCAATGATAAATAATGCTCAGAACTGGGCAGCTGCGCAATGGGTCGCATTGGCGGCCTCTTGGCCAGGGTTGCCAGATGGTTCCGGCCTCTGGTAGCCAAATTGGCCTGCGTAGTAGCCCAAACGTAGCCAAAAGCGAAAATTTTGCGTAGCCCAAAAGTAGCCAAAAATATTTGTTTTTGGGACGACATTTCTTAAGCATATTTAATTAATTTTCGGCAAGAATATTTACATATTAGATTTCTTTTCCGTCTGAGGTGGTGCCCACGGTGTGTTCTTTCCGTTGTTACATTTCGCATCCCTCATGCGCGCTAACCACTACGACTAACCAGGTGCGCTAACCAGGTCCTCAAGATGGGGCCGCAGTTCCACTTTTCATGTGCGGCAGTAGGCCATATCACCTGAGGCGGGTTACGACAGCCAGTCTGCACGCGGAAAAGAACGGCGGCGCTAATAACGCAATCGCAGCTCTGGTTTATAAATATTTCACCTTTAAAATGATCGCGCGCACATTACACACATCGACAGTGAAAATACCTTGCTCTATACTTACGCAGCCTCACATTTCAATTTTATGCATTAAGAGAAAGGTTCTCGCTGAGAGCGTCACCTCAAAGCACCTAGCATGCGCCTTCTTGAAGCTACATTCCACGATATGCATGAGCTCAGAATAAATTAAGGATATGTGCCATTAGATGATAATCTATGTCGATTTCATCTTCAGTCTAACAGTACGTTCACAATAATGAGAAAAACATTTTAACCTTGAATTCCGGCTCCTTTTTCCATTTCTTTTTGTAGTTCCGGATGTACATAGCCAACTTGCCCATTCTGATTAAAGTTCTCGTAGCGACGGATCTAATGCCATGTCATGCCACTAACTTCCGCCGTCCTCGTTCTTACAGTGGGTTCCGCGCCGCGCCAAAGGATGACGCCATGGCACCGCATGAGTGCACGTGGATTACGCAACGGACACGGCGCGCTCTCGCGTAGTTCGCGATGAATATCGAGGGCTGCACGTGTGCCGCTTGAGGCTGCAGAAAAAGCGTAGGCTCTTGCGAGTTGCGCGCTTGGTGTGTCCACCACGAGATTAGGAAGAAACAGAAGAATACCTTATTAATGCGTAAGCATAACTTTCCTCATGCGTATCTTGAGCAGAATGTGTTCGCAGAACCAGAATAAACAATACAAGAAAAGAACATGCCTGGCGGTGGATTTCCAACCAGCCACCTACCGCAGCCGAAGCGGACTCCCAAACCACTAGGCCACGTCTACAGTTAACGATTAATACGTGAGGATCACGAAACCGCGCAACAGAAGCGAAACAGTAGCTTTCAATGCTTACGCATTCGTACCACGTAGGGACTTACGTTCTCTTTGTGTTTTACCTCTATTCTGGTACCATGGTCACCCGTGGTACACCGTCAATGGGAGAACGCACACGTGTGCAGACGGCAACAGTCTATGTTCGGTGGCGCGCGGGCGTGGATGGCGTTAGTTCGCGAATTAAGTGTAATCTATAGGCCGTGAAGTGTTTCCTGGGGGCAAATTTCACGTAGTGTCCACTGTTTATAAAAGAAATCGAAAGGCCATGATCCTTAGCCGCCTGACACACACAAGTTTTCTCGAACACAGCGTTTACAAATTGTCATTTTGTAGCAGACGCGCTTAATTTCTTAGCCTGCAATAGCCTGCATTTTGATTCCAACATGTCTTTTATTTCTGTCCCAGCGTTATTGTAACAGAGCACATTATAACAACTTTAACTTTTTTTTTTCACGCATAAAAAAGATGTAGCCAAAAAGTAGCCACATAGCCAAAACGAAATTTCTGACGCCAACTCGGACAAAAAGTAGCCCAATTTGGCTATTAATAGCCCAAACTGGCAACCCTGCTCTTGGCAAGGATTTGCGGGAAACGCGACCTGAAATGATGGGGCGCTTTTAATTTCACCCGTCTTTGCCTTTCCCTCTCTTTCTCGCGCCTCAGAGCCCGCGCTGCGCCCTTCGTCCCCCTAAGATTCTGTTTCACTCGGGACTCCTCTTCGCGAGCCTCCAGTCGGGAGTGTGTTTGTTGCGCTCTCCTCTGCGCCGCATCCGGTTGCCTGAACGCTGCCGACTGCCCGCGGATTCTCTCCAAGAGCGGCGTCGTCTTTCAGTTCACTGCGGTCTCCCGGCAGCCGCCAAGACGAAAACCAGAAACGAGAACCGATGGAATTTTAAGTGTCTCACGAGCGCCCCAGCTTTCGTGAAGGCGTTATGATCTTCCGCTTTCCAGTAGGCTCACTTTGTCAGAACGTTTCAAGAGAAACGCACATTAAAGTAATACGATCACTGAGAACCAACGTACGGTTGGTTTATCCGCTGCAGAGCTATACTCGCGTGTATTGGTCGCATTTTTACGGCACGTTTTTTTAGCCAACCTATAGTGGTAACGCGAAGTAAACGTAAGGGGTGCGCGGATTTATAATTCGAGAGGAGGTTAGCAGGAATTTTTTGTGGTTTACCATTTTTGTTTCGTTTTTGCATGCCGGCTTCTGTATCCCTCAAGTACTGCCATCTAAAAAAGGCTGGAAATTAAAATAAAAAGAAAATAAACGGGAAAGTGCGAGTCAGATATTTCTTCCTGTCCGCTACGCTTCTTCATGCTCTCTCTTTTAGAGACGACCCGTACTGGGAGACAGGGTTCCCGCTCCATCCCCTTTCTGCCTCGCATCCAACTGGGCTTTATGTAAGGGAGCACGACGGACGGGAAAGCCGACACTGCTGGCAGTGATTGAATTTCCTCCCCGATTGAAAGCGCCCCTCCATCTCTCCAAGGCTGACGAACCCTGGACGTATAGCGAGTCAGACGTCTAGGCCGCCCACGGCGGCAAGTTAAACACTGCACGGAGTGCCTCTCACGATATTGGACCGCGACTCGTGAGCAGAGCGCAGCTGAGTGGAACGAAAGAGCGTAAAAAGCGAGCGGCAGGGAGAGAAGAAAAGCCGACGTCATCCTCGAAAAGTTTACTCCGCTAAGGCCTAGAGCTCGCACCGCCGGGGTTTCAGTCATTCTTGTATTGCCTCCCAATGCACCTCTTTTTTTTTACGTTTCTGACCGAACCTACACTACCTCTTTGCGTCCTCGCTTTTCTTGTTCGTAGCAGAGACTGTCAAAACAAATTAGTCCCGATCTATTGATTTATTTCAATGGTATCGAGCATACACATGTTACTAACCCAGAGCCTTGCTGGCACAGAAAACAGCGTAGCTACCTGCCACAAAGCTTAGCGGTCTACGAGTAGTGATGGTTTTTGTACCTACCAGTTGATTGGCCAAGCCTTGTGTAACATTTACCATGATAGAAGGTACTTAGTGGCTTAGAGCTATGTTGTTTTTCTTTAATGGGCCTTCAGTAATACAGAAAGTTAATCGACGAAATACAAAAATAACAAAAAACCACACCGGTGTCGCTAGGGGCGGTCGGACCAAACATAATGCTGCCGCCGTGGCTCGGTGGTAATGGTACTCGGTTGGTGACCCGGAAGAAACGGCTTCGATCCCGGCAGCAGCGGCCGCATTTAGATGGAGGCGAAATGCCATAGGCCCGTGTACTGTGCGATGTCAGTGCACGTAAAGGAGCCCCTGGTGGTCAGAATTTTCCCCAGCCCTCCACTAGCGGCGTCCATCATAGCCCGAGTTGACAGATGCGGCGCTGTCCGCTGCGTACGATGAAAATGGCATCAGCGTGTATCGCGCACGTGTCAGTATTGGTAGTAATGTTTCAATACGGGTGTCAGCGTATTCGGAATTTGGAAGAAGCGTCTAGAATATTAATACAATGCAAATATAGTAACTTCACATTCGTATTCGATTCAAAAGCTGTCTCTGGTGCAATCACGCTTTCCTCAGTCATTCTTTGTTGGCAACTAATATATGCATGCACGTTTTTAATACACAGGTGGGACCCCAGAACTCGAGCGCGAGCTGTGGAAGGTATCCTTTTGATTAGACATGAGATATTTTCTCAATGTGAGCGATATAAAACATCGCTACAAAAATATAAAATAAATACAAAAAAAGCTTTCGCATATAATGAACGCAAATTTCAATGAATAACGGACAGTGATAACAGAAAGTACATGTTGGTCACTACTAAAGCACGATGGTTAGTTATTGCGGTTGGGAAGCAAAAGGAGAGCCTGTTTTCGCAAGGTGGATTTATATGAGTGGAAAGATGTTCATGGCGTAATGCTATTTGGACTCAATGTATTGCTACAAAAGAAATAAAAATTATCCGTAGTTTGTTCTTAAGTTTGGGCAGTAAAAGATGTGGTAGATGTTTGCAGTTAGTACTTGGTGGCGATGTTGGTAATTATAACTGAAGGAAAAGCAATAGAATTTGCGAATCAGCTTGAGAAGTATTACCAGTTCATGCCACATCAGAAAAATATTCAAATGCAGTATATTAAGTAAATTATAAGCGGAAGTAACTGATTCTAGCCTCGTAATGAACAGGATTGTCCATAGAGCTGTGTTTTGAGCTACCTTTACGGGGGCAAGAGTGCTACTATATATTAAACCACGAACACCTCCTGAATATGTAATATGAGAGAGAATGAAACTGTAGTAGAGGGCAGGAAGGGTTTTGATGGCATAAAGGGAGTGCAGCAAATTAGCCGAATCTGTTGGCAGATCTTTAAAGTTATTTTTTGCACATGTTTGTACCACGCAAGTTTGCTGTCAAAGTTTACTCATGAAATGTTCGTGCGGTTAAGATAGATAGATAGATAAGAAGTTTATTCAGACAGGTACAAGTGTCTGGGAGAATGGCGAAAAGGCAGTGAGATGCCTGACAAAGCGCCATCCCCCCATCCCCCCCCTCCCAGAAGTTGACACTTGTTCAGACAATGCAGTGCGAGCACCGGCACAGCACACAGAGGAAGATTCAAAGAGAACTATAACATCTTATTTAAAGAGCACATTATACATGTGAAAAGGCATTCTGAAAAAAAAAGGAAAATTTCTTTAACATGTTTCTTAAAACGGCATAAAGCACAAGTCTAAAAACTTAAAAGGCAAGCAAATATGCACAGAGTTTTCATCACAAAAAAAAACGCTATCAGTCTAAGTTTGCAGTGACAGTAAATAATCAAGGAGAGTGTTCTTAAAAGCAATGGTTGCAGTATTCTCGTCTAACATTTGTCTGATAAAAGGATGTTTGTTTAAGAACTCTGGTATACAATAAGATAGTATTTGGGTACCGTAATTTGTTCGCAGCTTTGTTTTTCTGCACGCATTATTTCGTAAGTTGTGGGAGTGATTTTTCTCGAGGTATTGCTTGGAGAAGGTGGCAGGGTTGGTCTTCATGCTACTATATATTGTGAGGGCTAGTTTTTGATGCAGTATATTTCGAACGGTTAGGAGCTTATGTTTCCTGAATAGCGGTGCTGAATGACAGAGCCCGGATGTTCGCTCTATGAGCCTTAAAGCCCTTTTCTGTAGCACATGGATGCTGTCCAAGTTGGTTTTGGTTGTAGTTCCCCATACGAGCAGGCAGTAATGAATATGTGATTGAATTAATGAGTAGTAAAGTTGTATTAAAAGCCAGATTGGAATTAGTGGCCTTAACTTGCAAAGTAAGCCAATAGAACGCGATATTTTAGTGCGCACATGGTTTGTATGAACAGACCAATCAAAATTTTCGTGGAAATAAACTCCGAGAAATTTATGCGATAAAACTCGATCAATGACTTGTCCGTCGAAGTGAATAGGTGTTTCACCTATAATTAGC
This sequence comes from Amblyomma mixtum, assembly GCF_055824585.1. Taxonomy (NCBI): domain Eukaryota; kingdom Metazoa; phylum Arthropoda; class Arachnida; order Ixodida; family Ixodidae; genus Amblyomma; species Amblyomma mixtum. The sequence continues at coordinate 63,580,714 of NC_143021.1, read as the reverse complement.
TTGTTGCGAGGCCTAAATATAATGTACTTTGTTTTATTTGTATTTAATTCTAATTTGTTTGCTGTCAGCCAGTGAGATAAGTTACCTAACCATTCTTTCACGCGATGCTGAAGATGGTGTAGTTCAGTTCCCGAAAAGAATAGACTCGTGTCGTCAGCGTACAGGATTATATCTGGTGCATGTGGAATGCTTGTGATGTCATTGATGTAGATCAAAAAAAGAAGCGGGCCAAGTATGGAGCCTTGTGGAACACCGTGTATGACATGAGATGTGTTCGATCTGCTATTGTTAACGCTGGTGTACTGAAGGCGGTTTTGCAGGTAGCTCTTTATTAGGTCCCACGGCGCTCCTCTAATTCCATAGTAGTAAAGTTTTTGCAGTAGAATGTGATGCTTAACAGAATCAAAAGCTTTCCTGAAATCGATAAAAACACCTATTGTAATTAATTTGCGTTCGAAGTTCTCAAGTATTTTGTCTTTCACGTTGAGCAGTGCTATTTCCGTGGACTTCTGCTTCTGAAAGCCGTACTGTTCCTTGATAATAACATTGTGCTTTTTGAAAAAATTCCACAGTCGTACGTTTAGAGCTTCTTCGACAACTTTAGAAAAAATAGGGAGAACAGAAATTGGCCTGTAATTATTAAGGTCTGCTCGATTACCACCTTTAAAAACAGCAGATACCTTTGCGATTTTAAGTTTCTGAGGAAACGTGCCAGAACTTATAATGACGTTGCATATGTGGGACAGTGGTTCACTGATGAAATGAGATACTGCTTTAATAGGTTCGGGTTTTAGTTCATCTATGCCACAAGCACTGCTGTTGTTTAAATTCTGGATTAAGCTATTTATTTCTGTTTCTGTAGTGGGAGACATAAAAATAGAGGCTTCTACTTTGGAGGTTATATATGATGTTGCGTCAAGATCATGTACTACAGACGACTCTGTGGTCCCGGAATTTAAGAAATGCTCATTGAATTTGTTTGCCAGCGATTCACCGGAAAAAGGTACTCCTTCGATGATAAAGTTTCCAATACTCGACTGCTCCTTTCCCGAAGCTAGATCATGCACCATTTTCTAAAGCTTACTTGAGTTGCCACGTGTATCAGCGAATTTTTTCTGATAGTAAAGAGAGCGTGCTCTCTTGATATCAGAGCCCAGTTTATTTCGTACTTTTTTAAATTCGGAAATATAAGCTAAGTTTTTCGTTTTTATGAAAAGGGCGAACAACTTATCCCGCTGTTTTATTCTCTTCAGGAGAGATGCATCTATCCACGGTTTTCTGGACTTTTTATGTCTCTTAAGTTCCACCAATGGAAACGCTTCATCATACATTTCTTTCATCGTTTCTGCAAACATGTTATATGATGCGTTGGCATCAGACGTGGTCAGAACTGGATGCCAGTTCGTATTTTCAACCAAGCGTTGAAAATAATCTATATTTTCAGGATATATTCTTCTATACATAATGGATGATTCTGATGCAGAAACGTGTCGTTTTTTTTGTTTTCGGTTGAAAGAAAATAAAAGTCGGCATATGATCACTTAGTCCTGTCATAATAACGCCCGCATCAGAATCACTGGTTTCTTGGTTTGTAAAGCATAGATCAAGAAGAGTTTCTGATAGGTTTGTCACTCGTGTCGGAACATGGATAACATTTCGGTAGCCATACGAAAAGAAGATGTCTAAAAGCTTTTGTTTGTTTGGGTCAGTTGATAATAAGTCAATATTAAAATCAGCGGAAATGATAACCGGAAGTGCAAGATGCAGGCAATATTCTAAAAGGGTTTCAAGGAACACAAAAAAAGTGGAAGCAATACTAGAGGGTGGTCTGTACAAAACTAAAAGCAAAGTATTTGCGCATTTTATCATTAAACACTCATAGTTGGCGTTTAGCATTGAGTATTCCGATATGACTTCGAAGTCAAGGTGATTTTTCACATAGAACGCCACACCTCCTCCTCTCTTGCATTTTCGCGATACTGAGGCACATTTGTACCCGGTGAAGTGAACATTCGGGGAATCTTCAGAGAACCAGGTTTCAGTGAAACATAGAATGTCGAATTTATGTCCTAGAGATTCAAGAAAGGTAGTCACAGATTCTTCTTTGTTTCTAAGACTGCGTGCGTTTAAATGAAATAAGGACAATTGCCGTTTATCAAGAGAAGTTCTTACATGTCTAAAGGAAACAGAATCATGGTAGCTGTTCATATCAACGCATGACGACATGAGCCTATAATGCATGTTAGAGAAGTACAAACGGTTTAGTGAGTTCATCGTATTTCCTGTAGGTCGTCCATCATGCTGATTCTGATGGTTCGGCTACGCGGGGTACGCCGAACGTAAAATTTTCCGTTTTTGCACCAAGCAAACTTGTATTCCATCTCACTGGCTTTCGTCCTCACGTGCCAAAACAGTTCTTTGTTCTGCGCAGTCAAGTTTTCGTTCAAATACACCTTTGAGTTACTATCCCTCAAACTGCTTTTTTTTTCAAGCCATCTGCCACGAGTTAGGCAGGAGATGAAACGTACTAAAACAGGAGCGGGCTTATCAGTTGTGTCCGTGCTTTTCCCAGAGGGTAGCCGGTGGGCGGCTTCAATATCTGATTCAGAAAGCTGAGGAAGCTCAACATCATCAGCCAGTCGGTTCAGTTTAGCTAGCAGGTTTTCGTTGGTATGCTGAGGCAATCCATTAATGCACGCTCCGCACCCGGAAAGCATGATAACATATCTTATCTCCTAAGTCAGTTTTCTTTTTCATATAACATAATAATGTTGACCGAGACATGGTACTATGATGAGGGCGACATACTTCATTTTGACAATTATAAGAGTTTTGTCATGAATCGTACTAACCGCAAAGGGGGTGGTGTTGCAATTTATGTTGAACCTACTCGGGATTACGAACTTCTCTCTGAATATTGTATTATTACCGCAGACTATGAAATCCTAACTTTAAAGCAGAACCTTGAACTAATAGCTGTTGTTTACCGCCCTCCACAGGGCAATTTTAGGGAGTTCATGAATTTTTTTGAAAACTTCTTGCAGTTTGTTTCCGATGGCAATTTTGCGCTGATTTGTGGCGGTGATTTCAACACAGACGTTTGCAGTGATAGCTCGAATGCACAAGACTTTAACAACACTGTTTATTCTACTGGCTTTATTAACATAATTACATCGCCCACAAGAGTGACGGTTTCTTCTTCCACTTCTCTTGACCTTTTTATTACAAATATTGAAAACACCATTTCCCATGCCGGAACAATCGCGTTTGATATTAGTGATCACTGTCCAATCTTTATGTTCTACTGTAACCGACTTGGGCAGAGAACCTAAAGACGAGACATAGTTACAGTTCAGTCCCTCTCTGAAGAGGCTCTCCTTTCTTTCGAAAGAGATATTGGTGCGCAGGACTGGTCAGTTATATATACAATTACTGATGTAAATGAAACATATTTAAAATTCATGGAACTTTTTGTAGAACTATACACAATGCACTTCCCTTTTAGAACTTTCAAGCCATCGAAAAGGGTTAGGAAACCATGGATCACACCATACCTTCTCGGGATGATTAAAAAGAAAAATAAACTTTTCCATGCTTTCTTACGAACTCGGTTCCTGGAAACGTTAACAGAATTTAAGTCTTATAGAAATAGAGTAAATAAAGAACTTAGGCGCGCAAAAACTGCGTATTATGAACACCTGTTCTTTGATATCATTAGCAAAAAACCACAAGTTGCATGGAAGGCGATAAATAATGTTTTAGGTCGCCAAAATAAACATGTTATTCCTGACAGAACAGTACACAATAACCGCGAGCTTATTGGTAAAGAACTGGCTGATCATTTCAATAAAGTGTTTGTCGATATTGCCGCAGAAGACAGCTGCCTTCCTCCTGTTCAGCCTACCGACAATAGCCCTGTAGAGAGTTTTGCTCTCCATTTAATAACTAAACATGAAATTTACAGCACATTTATGAATCTAAAGAACAGCAAAGCCCTGGATATAGATAACTTACAGATTACGCCCGTAAAACACGTTTTGCAGCATATCGTCCCGGTACTCGCATACATATTCAACCTTGTTATAGAAAAAGGTGTATTTCCTACTGCCATGAAGAGGTCTAGGGTATCCATCATATATAAAAGCGGGGATAAAAATGATGCGAGAAACTACAGACCAATATCTGTAATACCTGTTTTTTCAAAGGGTTTGGAAAAAATAATATCTGTACGATTAACCAAGCTTTTGGACACGCGTAACTTGCTCTCAGATAACCAGTTTGGATTTCGAAGGGGACGATCAACCGAATCTGCACTTCTATCACTTAAAGAATTTGTGTTGCAAAATATTGATCAAAAACTCTTTACACTTGGTCTCTTTATTGACTACAGTAAGGCTTTCGATTCTCTTGATCACAACATTTTAATATTTAAGCTCACACATTATGGCATTCGTGGCAAATCTCTTGAATTACTTCGGTCATACTTAAAAAATAGGACTCAGTGTGTTCACCTTGGCAATCATAAATCTTCACCTCTACCAATATTAACTGGTGTACCACAAGGTAGCATCTTGGGCCCATTACTTTTCATCATCTATATAAACGATATTGCCCATATTGACGGGGGGGCTAAATTTATCGTGTACGCAGATGACAGCAGTATTTTGCTATCAGGCAGTGATGTTAATACTCTTATATCCAAGGGTAATAACATTCTTGAAAAATTAATCTTTTGGTCACGATCAAATAAGCTGAAGATCAACCCCTCAAAAACCAAAGCAGTTATTTTTCGCGCTAGAAATAAGTTAGTTAAAATTGAGCAAGATATCCGCTGCGAAGGCCAAATTATTGAGATTGTTGAAGAAATCAAGATACTTGGCATAACATTTAGTTCTCATCTTATGTGGAACTCTCACATAGATAACCTCTGCAAAAAGCTTTCAACAGTTACAGGGGCATTATCACGTTGCCGTTCTTTTCTACCAACAAAAATAAAACTACAAGTCTACAATGCCTTGTTTGCCTCCTACACTAACTATTGCAATTTAGTTTGGTTGACTACATCACAAAGAAATGTCCAGAGGATATACGTACTCCAAAAAAAAAATATTCGTAACATCGCCAATATAGACTTCCTGTCGTCAACAGCAGAATATTTTCAGTCGTACAATATAATTAGCATCAAACGTGCTTACGAGTTTCGAGTCCTGCGATCATTTTATTTAGTAATGGATTCTTTCAGGCATTTCCTTAAGTCATTAGCTTCTTTAGAACTCAATAAAAACACTCATACACGGAACACTGATCCATGGTTCATACCTCGTTTCCGCACAAATTATAAAGTGCAAACACTTCAGCATAATCTTCCAGTCATTCTAAATAAATACAAACACATAACTAGGCCAACACTAAAACAGTTACTTGACCAATTCTTGTCCACATAGCTGTACCTTTATTTACAAATTATACCAGATGTGCACAAGTGTACTCATTTTAGCTATAATTGTATAATGTTGGTTTCGAGATTGTGTGTATTATGTGCCTTTTCCTAGATATATTACCGGTTAACTATTTGATGGATAGTTTGTTCATGCTATTATTTGCTTAGCCTTAATGTCTTTTATTTTTTTTGTATGCCACATAATTGTATTTCTAAAACAATATGTGTAAATTTCCTTTGAAGTTATAATCGATACTTCGTTAATACTGTTTTCTGTAAAACTGGTGCCAAGCTCTAAAATGTAATTCTTGTTAATGTATGTTCTTGTTAATGTACATTTTTCTACTCAGCCATTATCCATGTTTGCAGTCATATACTGTGTGTTAGACATATTTTATTCTTCTTTCAATATTCTGCATCATAAGGTCATCACCTACTGCCTCGTTGGTGGTTTTATAGGCCTTTGTCAAGCTGTCAGGAACAGCTTTTTGCCTATGAATCCGCCAGAATCTTTCTGGAAAATAAAATGAATTGAATTGAAAAAATTGAATGTATTTCTAGATTAAGTCGTCTGCTGTACTGATCGATATCATTGACATGCTGCTTGAGTTTATCGATTTCCTGTTCCTTGGCTTCCAGCTCAAGCTTTTCCACCTTCTTCTTTAGGCTAGATATATCATCTTTTTGCTGCTTCATTTCTGTTAGCACTTCGTCATACTTATTGGACATTTCCTGTATAAATTTTTCGATGCCATCCACAGTGGCAACGATACTCTGAAGAGCATCAACTTGAGTCTTTATTGTTAGCAGCTCTCGTAGCTTTTGATGGATTTCTGAAATTTCTTCTGAAATATTTATTTCAACTTCGGCGTTTTCTTTTGTGTTGATTGGTTTGCTTCGTGCTTTCGCAGTTTTGCATGTTGCACATTTCCAAGAGCTTCTAGCGGCCTCATTTTTCTTTTTGTGCGCATTTTCAGTTACACCTGAGCACGATCCTACATGATACTGGTATGTGCACTCTGAGCATGACAGGTATGGTTCATCTTCATCAATGGATTCATGGCAGGCAAGACAAGTGTGAACCATTGTAGGCTTTCAGCAGCAGTGGCAACCGTAACTTTAACAAAAGATACCAAAGAATATATTCCACCAACCTGCAAAAGGTAAAATGCAGTTTTCAGGCGCCAAGTCGGGAGAGCGTCCGGTGCCACTGCTGCTGAGCGTGTGTCCAGCTGGCCCTTGCGATGGCTTCTTTTTGTAGCGTACAGGCGATGACGGCGCTGACGCTTGTGATGACGTATGAATCCTTGTCAGCTGAGATCCTTGTCAGAGTAGATCCAGTGGTTGTCGTATCTTCGGTAGATGCCGCAGGCTGCAAAAGGTAAAATGCAGTTTTCAGGCGCCAAGTCGGGAGAGCGTCCGGTGCCACTGCTGCTGAGCGTGTGTCCAGCTGGCCCTTGCGATGGCTTCTTTTTGTAGCGTACAGGCGATGACGGCGCTGACGCTTGTGATGACGTATGAATCCTTGTCAGCTGAGATCCTTGTCAGAGTAGATCCAGTGGTTGTCGTATCTTCGGTAGATGCCGCAGGCTGCAAAAGGTAAAATGCAGTTTTCAGGCGCCAAGTCGGGAGAGCGTCCGGTGCCACTGCTGCTGAGCGTGTCAAAGACACCTTGTAGCCCGGGAATACCAAACCAAACGCTTGCATTATTAGCAACGAACGTTGGAGACAAATGGAATTTCGAGAAGTGAATTCGCAAGCGTCAGTTTTGTTCCGAGCGGGCAAGGCTTGGCGGACTCCAGCAGCTGCCACGAACATCGGCACGGCGCGCCATTCCCCCGGCCCTGCAGAGGTGGGCGTTTTGTCGATTATAACATGTGAGTGTGTCCTCGTCTTTGCACTGCTTCCATCCCTCATGCCTTGCCGTATAAAGATGGCTGCCGTAAGTGAGCACGCTTTCTGAATGCTTTGCCGAGGACGCTGGCACAGGTGGCGCTACGCGTGACGTCGCGAGTGCGCATGCGCAGAACATTCCGTACCGCTAGGCCGCTTGCGTACGTACGCACGTATCGTGCTGTTGCGTGCGTGCGCTACGGGCACGTTACGGGTTGCGTTGACAAGATGGCGGTGCCCTGCTCGCCCGCTTCGGAATAAATGCATGTCACCGCTCGATTCTTTGACGCAATAGCTCGCTCAAATGGTAGCGGTTCGCTTTTATTTCGCAACCTCTCGCCCACGCGTAGAGGTATAAGTGATAATTTGTCGATTTTCAAGCTCTTAGGCCTAACTAAATGCCCTGTGTTTACCTCGCAAGAACGACACCTGGCGAAGCAGTT